>NW_027509130.1:1860000-2040000 GCF_051911475.1 Siphateles boraxobius | reverse complement strand
GGATGGTGACTTGTAGTTGGTAATGTTCCTCAGGCCATTCCAGACTGATGATGGGTCGTTGGATGAAAACTGGTTTTTCAGTTTATCAGAGTAGTTCCTTTTAGCAACTCTGATCTCCTTTGTCAATCTGTTTCTGGCCTGGTTATACAAGATTTTATCCCCACTTCTGTAAGCATCCTCTTTGGCATGACGAAGGTGTTTGAGTTTCCCAGTAAACCATGGTTTATCATTAGTGAATGATAAGAATGTCCTGGTAGGAATGCATGTATCCTCACAGAAACTTATATATGATGTTACAGTATCTGTGAGCTCATCCAGATCATTGGTAGCAGCTTCAAAAACAGTCCAATCAGTGCAATCAAAGCAGGCCTGTAGATTCTGCTCTGCTTCATTAGTCCATCTTTTCACAGTCCTTAACACAGGTTTAGCTGATTTCAGTTCCTGCCTGTAGGTCGGTACACTGTAAAAAAAGATTAGTTGACTCAACTTAACTAAGTCAAGTAATCTTGTTGCTTTGACTGAGTTAAGTTGAGTCAACTTATAGTGTCAAGTTCATTGCACTTCAAAACACGAGTTGACTCAACTTCCTGTATCAAGTAATGTGGACTGGAAAACATTAGTTAAGAGAACTAAAAAAAAGATGTTGGTTGAACTTATGTTGGTAAATGGACTGCATTTATATAGTGCCATCCAGCTCGTCGGGAGCAGCTGGGGTTAGGTGTCTTGCTCATGGACACCTCGACACTTGGTCAGGTGGAACCGGGGATTGAACAACCAACCTTCTGGTTTGTAGACTACCTACATGAACCACTGAGCCACTGCCGCTCAGATCTTATCAAGTTAGTTTACAGAAATTACTAGATTTCAAAAATTTAAGCAAACTAATATCTACAAAGTATCTACATGAGAATTGAGAATTGGCCAGTCAAACTTAACACTGACACTCTGGCGGCGCTAGCCAGCTGAATTAACAGCGCTCAAAGTCGACACTCAGAGGCTGTGTTCAAAATCATATCCTATACCCTCATTCACTATTCCCTACATTAGATCACTAATATAGTCCACTTGACTGAGTGAATAATTCAGTTAATTTTCAGTTAATTAAGTTAATTGAGACCCTGATAAACACCTGCTGTTAACAATCAGAATCACTGAAGGAGATAGGAACAAGAAGAACAGAAAAAAAGACGAAATCAAGATAAAAGACATTAAATCTTAGCAAAAGATCTCAGCAGATGAGGATTAAACATCTCCACAAACAGCAATACCAGCTTCACTTATTACTAACCAGACTGACTTTATTTCTGTCAGACGTCTACAGAAGTTCTTATTAAAAGGTGACAGAGGTTTAGATGTCATTTTATTTTTATTTGATGTTACCATAATGGTGATCAGTGATTGCTTTAGTTGGGCTCTTGACACTTGACTTTTGAACATTAGTTGTTCTTTGGCTGCTGTAGCTGTGTCTTTAAAATACATCAGCTATGGCACAAAGCTGAAGACAACAGGATGACAATGACTGTTTGTTAATAGTCACAATCATCATATTATGGCCTGATTCACTGATCTCATTTGCTGTCTAAAGTTGTTAAATGGTGATGTCTTGTAGTTTTGATTTTGGTGTCATTGTGATTTTCCACGCTAGATTGAGATTTTGAGATCATTGGATTTGATGTAAAGAAAATAATGTTTTTAAAAAGGTTATACTCAGAACATTTTGAACTTCTTGATCAGCCAGACACACACAGGCATCTAATTGGTGTATGAATCTCAACAATGGTGACAATCATAAGTTTTATGCTGCAATGCATGTTGGGTACCAAAAAAAAAAAACATGACTCCCAGCATGCATTGCAGCATGAATAAATTATGCAGCTGATTTGTCTGGTTATTTGCTTTAATTTTTACTTTTTGTTTTTATTTTTGCTTTTGGTTTTGTGTTGACTTTTAGTTGCGTATTTTGGGATGTTCAAATTTAATGTTATCTTTTTTGTTGATTGTCACCATTGTTGAGATTCATACACCAATTATTGATGCCTGTGTGTGTCTGGCTGATCAAGAAGTTCAAAATGTTCTGAGTATAACCTTTTTAAAATCATTATTATTTTCTTTACGTCAAATCCACGATAGATCTCAATCTGTAAAATCACAATGACAACAAAATCAAAACTACAAAACATCACCATTTAACAACTTTAGGCAGCAAATGAGATCAGTAAACCAGGCCATTACATGATGATTGTGACTATTAACAAACAGTCATTGTCATCCTGTTGTCTTCAGCTTTGTGCCATAGCTGATGTATTTTAAAGACACAGCTACAGCAGCCAAAGAACAACTAATGTTCAAAAGTCAAGGGTCAAGAGCCCAACTAAAGCAATCACTGATCACTATTATGGTAACATCAAATGAAAATAAAATGACATCTAAACCTCTGTCACCTTTTAATAAGAACTTCTGTAGACGTCTGACAGAAATAAAGTCAGTCTGGTTAGTAATAAGTGAAGCTGGTAATGCTGTTTGTGGAGATGTTTAATCCTCCTCTGCTGAGATCTTTTGCTAAGATTTAATGTCTTTTATCTTGATTTCGTCTTTTTTTCTGTTCTTCTTGTTCCTATCTCCTTCAGTGATTCTGATTGTTAACAGCAGGTGTTTATCAGGGTCTCAATTAACTTAATTAACTGAAAATTAACTGAATTATTCACTCAGTCAAGTGGACTATATTAGTGAACTAATGTAGGGAATAGTGAATGTGGGTATAGAATATGATTTTGAACACAGCCTCTGAGTGTCGACTTTGAGCGCTGTTAATTCAGCTGGCTAGCGCCGCCAGAGTGTCAGTGTTAAGTTTGACTGGCCAATTCTCAATTCTCATGTAGATTCTTTGTAGATATTAGCTTGCTTAAATTTTTGAAATCTAGTAATTTCTGTAAACTAACTTGATAAAATCTGAGCGGCAGTGGCTCAGTGGTTCATGTAGGTTGTCTACAAACCAGAAGGTTGGTTGTTCAATCCCCGGATCCACCTGACCAAGTGTCGAGGTGTCCATGAGCAAGACACCTAACCCCAGCTGCTCCCGACGAGCTGGATGGCACTATATAAATGCAGTCCATTTAACAACATAAGATCAACCAACATCTTTTTTTTAGTTCTCTTAACTAATGTTTTCCAGTCCACATTACTTGATACAGGAAGTTGAGTCAACTCGTGTTTTGAAGTGCAATAAACTTGACACTATAAGTTGACTCAACTTAACTCAGTCAAAGCAACAAGATTACTTGACTTAGTTAAGTTGAGTCAACTAATCTTTTTTTACAGTGTATGAGATGAACCAAACAGTGATCAGAGAGCCCCAAAGCTGCCCGTGGGACGGAGTGATATGCATTTCTTATTGTGGTGTAACAGTGGTCCAGTATATTACTGTCTCTGGTGGGACATGTAACGTGCTGTCTGTATTTTGGTAGTTCACGGGAAAGATTTGCTTTGTTAAAATCCCCAAGAATGATTAAAAGAGAGTCTGGGTACCTTTGTTCCGTTTCAGATATTTGTTCAGCCAGCTGTTGTAGCGCCGCGCTCGCGCACGCGTCTGGAGGGATGTAAACATTCACGAGAATGAAAGAGGAAAATTCCCGAGGCGAGTAGAAGGGTTTACAGTTTATGAAATGTGCCTCTAAATTAGGAGAGCACATCTTCTTCAGTGTTGTTACATCTGAACACCAACTTTCGTTAATGTAGATTATTGACTATAATGACTTATTACATCACACTGATGTAATAAGTGTGACATCAGTAGTGAACAGCCAATCACATGTTGAGAAAGAGTGAAACTGAGATTAATTTCTCGCGAGAGAAGCAGCGCAATTCACTTATTAAATAGAATTATTAAAATAATAAGAATGTAAACAAATTTACACAGCAAGAAGTAAACAGCTGTCTATGGAAGAGGACAACTAAAAGAAAAAGTCTCGCTACTGAATATCAGTGCAAGTAAAGTTGTGAAGTTATTTTATACAGCTGATAAAGGTATAGAGAGAATTGAACATTTAAGCTCACATGTAGTCATTTTATAGCCTCATCTATTGATGCTAAAGCGTATATATATTACCTTTACATATTTATTCATTTAAACTCAGTTTAAAAAATAGTTTGCAGCATCATAATTCACTAATCTTACCACTGTTCAAAAATGGTAATTTGTTGTTAACAAACTATATTCACAAACAATTCTTTACCACTGATCAGACATTCTGAATTTGGATTTTTAGATTACATTAAAGGAAAAGTATTTTTAGTATATGAATCTCAACAAGGGTGACATGTTGCATTAGGGCTGGGCGATATATCGCACGATATTGTTATGCGCATCTCGTCAGTAAAGCCGGTTCTTTGATTAGTAGTAAATCACCTTCACCTGCTTTCAGATGGAGCGGCATTTACTACACAGCACAAACTCCAGTGTTAAATTAACACTCAAGAGTGTTAAAGTTAATGAGATAATTAAGTGATTAATTTAGTGATGTTTGAACATTATTGAAGAGACCTGATGTTAACAAGCAGAATCATTGAAGGCGAAAGTCACAAATTGTAAGCCACCGTTATGGCGATAAGTGTTTGCTTTAGTTGGGCTCTTAACCTTTATACACTCCCTTTAAATTTGTTTGTCTGCTGTTAATTAATTATAACAGTCAAATGAACAAAGAAAAGTGTTATCTGATAGTGTTGGTTGTGTTCTGGCAATATCATGCTGTGATCTGAAAAATTAATCTTATTGAGTTAGTTTGGTTTTACTTATTGGCAACAGCATTGTGATTTTAAAGCATATATGAGTATAAGTATGCCTCTTATAATCCAAAATATTTAATAAACATTGTTCTGATCAAAACATTTTCAAATAAATTTATTTAGAAACAGACATCAATAATCAGCCTGTGAATCTCAACAATGGTGACAATAATAATGCATGTTGCAGTGGCTGCCACCAATCACAACTCATTAATGGCTCCCATCATGCATTGCGATATGAATAAATTATGATCTGAATTTTCTATGTAATTTACTTTTCCTAATTGAATATTCTGCTCGTCACCATTGTTGAGATGCATAGACTGAATCTTGAAGTCTGTGTGTGCCTTAAAGAAATATTCTTTTTAGAAAACAACTTTTAGGAAATCCTTTATATTATAGCTAAAATTCTGGATATTTATTCAGAATCACAGTTATGCTGTAACAAACAACATAAATCAAAAACATAAAGTTCAAATGATGATTGCCATGATATAACCAACACCATCAGATCACTTTTTTTTCTTTGTTCATCTGGCAGTTATAACTCAGATACATCAGCCAAACAAAATCTAAATAATATAAGGATCAAGAGCCCAACTAAAGTAAACACTGATCTACATAACGGTGGATTACAATTTGAGTTTTTCTCCTTCAGTGATTCTTCAGGTGTCTTCAATAATGCTCAATCATCACTCAATTAATCACTTAATTATCTCATTAACTTCAACACTCTTGAGTGTGGACTCATATACACTCGCGGGAGTGTTAATTTAATAAATGAAGATTTGGAACGATGTGACATTTACTGAAGCACACAGTTTCCATGAGTCTTATTCCAGTCAGTAATGTTATTGGAATGTCTTTCTTTCAATTTCTTGAGTTCTGCAGCATGAATCTCTTCAATCTCTTTGTATCTTCTCTTGATCTCATCCATCTTCTGATTGCATTCCTCCATTGCCTTATAATGCTCAAGCAGAAGTTTATTTTCATTCATATATTTTTCGTTTAATTTCTTTGTGTCAGTCTGATCACCTGGTTGCAAGGATTTTTCTTCACTGAACTTGGCAATGTTTTTGCTCATCTTCTGATCTGTGACTGTATATTTTTTTGCTTTTTCTTTATTTTTCGCTTCTTGCCTTATAGTTTCCTTTTCTTCAGACTTTTCCATCATCCTTTTATATTCCCTTGGCTTTGTGTCTTTTGATATAAATGATCTAAACGATATCGATTTTTTCTTGTGTTTCTTTTTATCATGATCAGATTCTCCTCCTGTTGCTATATGTGGTTCAGTCTTTTTCACCAGATATTCTTCATACTCATCATTCTTAATTCCCTCAACACCACCTTGATCTTGTGTTTGCTCAATATCTGTTGTGACTCTATCCTCTGTAATTTTTCTAGTCTCATATTTTCTTAACAGTGTGTTCTCTCTCTCCAAAAATAGACATTCTATAACTTTTCCTTTTTCTTTTTCCTCCTCTAGTTTCTTTTTCATTTTTTTGATTTCAGACTCATATTTGGCTTTAATGGCCTCTATCTCTCGTCTGACCTCCTCCTCTCTCTCTCTCTCGATCTGCATGAGTCTGAATGCTCTCTCGGCCTCCTGAAACATTCTATCATTATAGAATGTTTGTTTATTACTCCACATCATCTTATCGATCTTCTTTAACAGACTCACAACCTGAGCAGAATCCCTCTGTTTATTATTGAAAACATGAAATCTTCCTCCACAGTCCTCGATCAGTTGTTGGACGTGTGGATCTCCTTCTTTAATGTAGTCTTCAATACTTTCATCTGTGAGATTGTCTCCTCGTGTGAACGCCACCATAGTGTAGGTCTCTGCTTTCTGTCCGAAGGTCATCTTGATGAGCTGAAGGGTTTCTCTCTCTTCTTGTGTGATCGGGCCGACAGCGATGACCAGCAGAAACACGTGTGGTCCAGGAGCTGATAGTTCAATGCATCTCATGATCTCCTGTTGAACGTCTTCATTGCTGAGGCTTGTGTCGAAAAGTCCTGGTGTGTCCACAACACTCACGGGTCGACCACAGGCGTCTCCATTCTCTTTTTGGCATGATCTGGTAACAGACTTCATACTGGCTCTTGATTGAAACACGTCACGTCCCAGGATGGTGTTTCCGGTTGCACTCTTTCCCACTCCAGTTTTTCCGATCAGGACGATCCTCACACACTCTAAGCTCTTCTCAGTGCTTAATGTGGCTGTTAATCACAAACACAAATGTGCTCAATACAATCATGGTAATGCTTTAGATTGGAGCAAAGTACACTCTAAAAAGAGATGTGTTAAAAAAACATGCACAGCATGTATTGATGGTATTTTGACACTAGTTGTGTAGATTTTCAAAACACAATTTGTGTTAAAATGTAACTCTGTCTGGATAGAATAGCACTGGGTGGAGGGCAGTTTGTGTTTATGAAAAAAAATTATAGGTATATTTTATATGGCATCCCATAAAAAGCTCTAAAATAAATATAACAATACATTAAAATAAATAAATAAAATCTTAATTCATAAAAACTTTAAGATTTAAGTTTTTTCGGCAGCCATCATGCTTCTTTTTCAATGTCTTTTTCAAATACTGCTTTCACTTGTTATTACTAACCAGATTGACTTTATTTCTGTCAGACTCTACAAAAGCTCTTATTTAGAATTAACAGGTTTTGGCGTTGTCTACTCATTGAGTGTTTCATTTGAAGTCACCAAAATCGTGATTAGTGGCACCTTTATTTGGGTTCTTGACCCTTGAACATTAATTTTTCTCTGTTTGATGCAACTGTGTATTTATTTTGCATTTTTGAAATAGCAGGAATAACAATGAATATGATCAGAAGATAATATTATCATCAAGTAACTTTGCAAGCTCAGCAAAAGTTTAAAATTTGAAAGATGACTTAAAATTTTTCTTAACAAGATTATCATGTTACAATGAGCTTAGAATTGTTTTCTAAATATACAGTGATTACAGAATCGTATAGTCTATGGTATCAAACAGCACATGCATCTCAACAATGGTGACAAACAAAAAGCTTCATGCCGCAATGCATGCTGGGTCCATGACTCATCCATGACTCCCAGTAGCATTGCGGCATGAAGCTTTTCCTTTGTCACCATTGTTGAGATTCATTTGCTGAATCTTGATGTCTGTGTTTGACTAGTTTTGCTGTAGTTCACAACTTTCTGAAAACATATTTCCTCGTTTTTAAAAACAGCCAAAACCCCAGTGTTTTATCAAATCGCAGAGTACATATTGTCCAAATCTAAAGAGTTTAAAAAGTGTTAAAGTTAATGAGATAATTGAGCATTAGTGATGAACAGGAGAATTAACAGATGTTTAACTCTCCTTCATTTGAAGTCACCATAACAGTGATTAGTGTTTCCATTAGTTCAGCTTTTAACTCTTATTATATGTTTTTTTTTTGGCTGCTGTGACAGTGTGTTTGTCAAACACATTTGCAGCAGCAATGAAAGCTAAAGTGAAACGAGATCAGGTGATGACGGTTACCTGTTGATGATTTTATAATCATCATGAAATAGATGATTCACTGAGGTATTTAAATCTAACACAAACCCTGTGTTACTGCAGCATGGGATCAAGCAATATTATTACAATAAGTTAGAAGACTTTAACAAACATGAGCATGGAACAGTCTCAACAATGGTGACAATCAAAAGTACTTTGCTGCAATGCATGCTGGGTACCAGCATAGTACAAAACTCCCAGCATGTATTGCATCATGAATAAATTATGCTGCATTGTCCTATAATTTTGTTTGATTCTAAATATTTGCTTTTTTTGTTGTTATTTTTGTTGTGAATTAGTAGCTTTTCAGTGATGTTCTGAATTAATCTGTTCATCTAAATAGTTCTGATTGTCACCATTGTTGAGATTAATGTGCTGATTGTTGATATCTGTGTGTGTCAGCATAGGGCAAATTTCTTTTATTTCAGGTTAGTTTAAAGATTAAAACCGATTGTTATATTGCTGGATCTCATGCAGCAGTAACACAGGGTTTGTGATGTGAATATATTAGTGGAACAACATAATTGTAAGATTATAAATACCTCAGTGAATCAGTCTGTTTTATGATGATTATAAAACCATCACCAGCTAAAAATGATCTTCCTTTGCTGTAGCAAATTTGTTTGACAAACACACCATTACAGCAGCCAAGAAAAGACAAAATATATAATAAGAGTTAAGAGCCCAACTAATGGAAACACTGATCACTGTTATGGTGACTTCATATGAAAGTTAAACCTCTGTTAATTCTCAATACAACTTTTGTAGACATCTGACATAAATAAAGTCAGTCTGGTTAGTAATAAGTGAAGCTGGTAATGCTGTTTGTGGAGTTGTTTATTCCTCCTCTGCTGAGATCTTGAAAGATTTAATGTCTTCTTTTATCTTCAGTGGATTTCATCTAAGGCTGTGGCTGAAATTACTCCTTATTTAATATATACAGATTTTTTGGCTACGATAAGGTCCAGTTCGGGTTTATTTCTTTGCTATTGGCTGACATGTAGCATTGCTATGCAGAGGTGTAAAGTCCAGGTTCAGAAAGTAAAAGTCCTCCTCAGTATTTTGTTCCAATCACCTGGATTTGCTAATTCAGACAGGAGAGAGAACTAATTAATGAAATCAGCTGACTGAGTTTATGGGTGGAATAAACATATGGCAGGACTTTTACTCTTTGACCCCGGATTACCCACCTCTGGTTTCTACACCAAATTTAATTCAGTGTATGAAAAACCTGTCAGACCAAAAACTCCATCATGTGTAAAATGTAACAAACTGTGGCGTCGTTTTTTGTAATACTCACATATTGATCGCGCCAAACTTGTGGGATTTTCTGACTTTCTGGCTGTCTGAAACCTCTGTATCAATGGCTCTAAACATGAAGTACATTATGAAACAATTATAATGAAATAGTTTTCAAACATTTTTTTGTCTTTTCCACTCAGTTAAGTGTTGATGCCAATTTCCATTTCACTTGCACATTTCCATTTTTCTTGTGTAATTGACAGAATCCAACAAATGAGTGGGAAAACCTATTTATATAGAAGTAAAACACTGCCAAATGTGTTTGAAACAAAAATCCTGTTGAATTGCACTACTTGAAAAAAAATAGGCATTGCATTAACCATGCTTGCATTTTGATACATTGTATTTTTAGGGCTTGCATTTTTATGGGCTGAAATTCAGCATTGTTGGATATTTAAGCTGTGAATATTTCAATTCAAAACATTTCACACACGTTTTCATTATTAAAAATTCAATAATCCATATTCAGCTTTCATATTTCACTTCCAAAATATTCAAACTGTTTAAAAATACAACCTATATTGGCAATTTTAGGTCCATTTTATTTCACTTTGCAAATTCGCTTCCACAAATTCAGTGATTCAAATACAACAAAATTTATTGTTGACATCCAGGAACTGCAGGAAAAGCAGTAGATTACCGAGCATAATCTCCATCTGCTGTTAGTCGACCTCACCAGCAGGGGGTGCAAGCGCGTGTTGTTGACGAAGACCAGAGCAACAGTTAGAGCAAGCCATTCATTCATAAAAACTCATTTACAGCAATGTAAGTGTATTTGTGATTATAATGACTGCTATTTTATGTTAAATTCAGTGTCTTCACGGTTACTTTTCCTGTGTAGCCTACATGCATCTTTCTCTACCGTGAATGAGATTATAATGTTATTCCCCCGATGCGGATGTACAGATCCAATGTTACATTTGAGGTAGACATATATTTCTCCTGGTTGTTTAGTTGCCTTAACTTTATATTGTGGTGATGTGCTGCATGCAGTATAGGCTACTAGGGTTTCCCTCAATACTTCAGGATTTCCCTACTGGATATATAAAACACTTAACGTAGCTTAACAGACTAATACAGTGATATAAAAGACAAAACTTGCAGGCAAGCACTCAAAAAAAATATATGCTGGCTTTAATTAACTTTTTTTTTTGTCAACAGGTTCCACATAACTGGGTTACGTTAAACAAACATAATTTGTTCATGTCACTTCAACATCATGGAATTAAGTAATTTTAAGCGACCCAATTAAACAGCAAAATCCCCAATTTACACTGAGAGTGTGAATTGGAAGTCTTTGACTATCCTCGATGATACATCTCACATCTTGTTTTCAGAATTTGAACTGCTCCCCTCAGGTAGGCAATATTGAGTGCCCAAATGGAGGACTGTTAAAGCTTCTAGATCTTTTGTTTCAAATGCAGTTATGAGTGTAAATACTTATCTGAAGCAAAGATAAAGGTACCGTGAACTTATAATAGTAGCTAGAAGTATTGTCAATGCTCAGGGTTTGTAATCTGATGTTTGTGATGTTTTTTGTGATGTATTAAATTGTATGTTGGGAGGTTTTTGACGCTGCTTAAATTTCCCTGCAAAGGGACAAATAACGATGTTACTACTACTACTTGACATTGGACATTCACACATTTAGGGACCGTCTCTAAAGTTACATACAACATTGGTATACACGTTTCTAATTTCAATAGCATTTGAAGAGAACGACTTACAGTCATAAAACCATCTGTAAAGTGTTCATGTAGGTGTCAGGCATAATGCGCACCTTTTACATTTTTGATATTTATTTGATATATAAGTTTGCTATTGAAGCATGTCACCATTGTTGAGATTCATATGCTGATTCTTGATGTCTGTGTATCTTAAAAAAAATCCCCTAAAGTATTTAAAAATTAAAATGTAGAGTTATCTGCACCAACAAAATGATATTGGTGAAAATCTATTAATATCACGTAGCTAAGTTTTGATCAGTTAAAAAACTTAGCAACTTTTTTAAAACTTTATCATCTGATCACCTTTGTTTATGGTTTTCTTTGCAACAATTTAAATGCTTTGGCAAAAACCACAAACTGACATAAAAAAGCCTAAGTCAAACTGCCCAACTAAATGAAACACTGATCTCCATAATGGTGAACAAATATTTAATCATTAAACCATTAACATCTAAACTTCTGTTAATTCTCAAAAATAACTGTAGACAAATGACAGAAATAAATAAATGTATTTATTGCACAATAAATAATTGTCAGTCTGGTCAGTAATAAGAGAGATTTAATGTCCTTTCAGTTGATTTCATCTAAGGCGGTGGCTGAAGTCAGTTGTAGTTCTTGTGTTTCTCTTTCCTTCTGTGATTCTGCTTGTTATCAGCTTATTATCAGCAAGAAAAAATAAAGAGTTCTAAATTCATCTGAAAGTCTGTCTGTTATTCAGATATTTTTGTTTAAATGTTACTCATTTTAAATGGTTGACTTTTAAAGAATTAATTTAATTCTTACTCAATTTTAATTTGTTAAATTTTATTAATAATATTGCTTGTAATATGTTGCCACAATTTTATAGATTAGTTTTATTAGATATAGTGTATTACTTTTTACAATGTAAGCTACGTTAAGCGTTTTGTTCCTACGGAAGGGGAATCCTTGAGTATGATGAGGTATTGAGGGAAACCGATTATAATCCTGTTCACGGTAGAGAAAGCTGATATCATGTAAGGCTACACAGGGAAAGTAAATGTTCAAGTTATTGAATTAAACATAAACACAGCATTTGTGTCTTTATCATCTTTTCCGCATATACTGACCCAGATAATCATCACAAAAACCTAATGCATGCTCAATTGCTGTAAATGAGTTTTTTATGAATGAATGGCTTGCTCTAACTCAGGGATGGGCAACTCCGGTCCTCGAGGGCCACTGTCCTGCAGAGTTTAGCTCCAACCCTAATTAATCACACCTGAACAAGCTAATCAATGTTTTCAGGATTACTAAAAAATAATTTTTTTCAGGGTTGGAGCTAAACTCTGCAGGACAGTGGCCCTCGAGGACCGGAGTTGCCCCTAACTGTTGCTCTGGTCTTCGTCAACAGGCGCTTTTGCACCCCCTGCTGGTGAGGTCGACTAACAGCAGATGAAGATTTTGCTCGGTAATCTACTGCTTTTCCTGCAGTCCCTCAATGTTGAATTTACTGTTGATTTTGAACCACTGAATTTGTGGAAGCGAATTTGCAAAGCGAAATAAAATGGACAGAAAATTGCCTGTTAAATATTATAGGTTGTATTTTTAAACAGTTTGAATATTTATAAGTGAAATATGAAAGGTGAATATGGATTATTGAAATTTTAATAATGAAAATGTGTTTGAAATGTTTTGATTTGAAATATTCACAGCTTAAATATTCAACCATGTTGAATTTCAGCCCATAAAAATGCAAGCCCTAAAAATACAATGCATTAAAATGCAAGCATGGTTAATGCAATCCCTATTTTTTTTTCCAAGTAGAGCAATTCAACAGGTTTTTTTTCTTTTTTTTAAACATTTGGCATTATTTTACTTCTATATATTTTTCTGTTATTTTATTTACAGGTAATAAAAGTATATAACAAAAATGAAATTGTTTATACAGTTTTTATATAATTTGCTGGTTGTTTATCCCTCTATCTATATTTCAGATTAATTACAGGTAAAGGTTTACTGTGATGCATCTTACTTGATATTTGGGATACGTTTTTCCTCGGTCTTGGGTCTTCAGAAATCTTCAAGTGATGTCTTTTGTTTTCCTCCACCATCTCCTCAATGCTCTCCAGAAGAGTCTGCACCTGTGATTGGTCTCCATTCCTCTGTAGATGATGGGGTATTCGTCTGCAAGTCTGCAGAAGATACTTTACTGATTCATTGTCACTGTCTTTAACGCTGACATACTCCTGCTCCTCATGCATGAAGACCACAATCACATATTCAGAGGCAACTGCACCAAAAATTATGTTAATTAGCTTAAAAACATCTTTCTCCTGCTCTGTAGATGGGCCAGACTCCAGGACTAGTAACAGGGCATGAGGTTCAGGACAAGACAGACGGAAGCATCTCTTCGGGTCTTGTTCTTCAGGAGAGAGAGCAGAATCAAGCAGGTTTGGAGTGTTGATGATCACCAAATGTCTCTCCAGCACCATCCCATCATGCCTCTCAAACAAATGTGACTCAGAGAACAGTTTTTGTCCAAAGATTGTATTCCCACAGGAGGCTTTAACATCTGCATTTGTCCCCAGCAAAACTATTCTCAGCTCTTCTTTAATCACAGACACTGAAAATACATGAACAGGTTTTGTGTAAGATAGTAACTTTATAGCTACATTGTAAAACTTTGACCTTTAAATGAATGGTATACTTTTGCCAGTAATTTGCTGGCAAATTAAATTATGATTATAATTAAAAATGATATGTTGGCTTTAATTAACTTTTTATGTCAATAAAAACCACATGTTTATTAAACAAACACAATTTATTCATGTAACTTCAATATCATGGAATTAAGTCACTTTAAGCAACCCAATTAAACTCTGAGCAGAGTGTTAAATGAACACTGAAGCAGTGTTAAAGTTAATGAGATAATTAAGTGAATAATTGAGGGATGATTGAGCATTATTGAAGACACCTGATGGTAACAAGCAGAATCATTGAAGGAGAAAACCGGAATATGCAAGTCACCATTACGATGATACGTGTTAGTTTTAGTTGGGCTCTTGACCCTCACTTCATTATCTTTAGATTTTGTTTGGCTGCAGTACATGAGTTATAACAGCCAGATGAACAAATAGAAAAGGTGATCTGATGGTGTTGGTTGTGTCTTAACATAATTATTATATCACAATCATTTGACTTGAATCACTGAACTCATATAGAGCTCAATTTCTGAGTTAAGTTTACCTTATGGATTATAGCACTGTCATTGTACAGCATCATATTTTTAACTTTTACAAAGTTTCTCTTAAACAAACATTAAGTATAAGATTTTTTCAGGTTATAGAACTAATTAGTGAAATCAGCTGACTGAGTTCATGGGTGGAATAAACATATGGCAGGACTTTTACTTTCTGACCCCTGGACTACCCACCTCTGAGCATTAACCCCCCATAGAACTATCAGCTTGAGTGATATACAGATGATTATGATTAAATTTAGTGATGTCTTTAACCCTCTGAGGTCGGCGGTCGCGACCTCTGACGTGAGGTCGAGTCATTCCATGACCCAGAACGAATCGCTTGGCCAAAAAGCACTTGTCAGGGCCGAAGGGTGAGGCCTGTACTTTTAATCCTCCCTTGAACATCCTTCAGGTGAAGCAGATGTTCTTCCCATGACTGGCTATAGACGACAATGTCATTCAGATAGGCGGCTGCGTGCCCCTCGTTACCTCGCAGGAGCTAATCCATCATTCATTGGAAGGTGAACGGTGCACCATGTATTCAAAAAGGTAGTACCCGGAAATGGAAGTGTCCAAACGGTGCTCGGAAGGCTGTCACTTCCTGACTCTCTGGGGTCAACGGGACCAGAGGTGTATAGTCCAGGGGTCAGAAAGCAAAAGTCCTGCCATATGTTTATTCCACCCATGAACTCAGTCAGCTGATTTCACTAATTAGTTCTATCTCCTGTCTGAATTAGCAAATCCAGGTGATTGGAACAAAATATTGAGGAGGACTTTTACTTTCTGAACCTGGACTTTACACCTCTGTTAATGTCTGTGTCTGTCCAAGTTACAAGTAGGGGTGGGTGAAAAAATCGATTCTTAGATGCATCGCGATGCGGACGTGGACGATTCTGAATCGATTCAAAAATGTCAAAAATCGATTTTCAAAAAAAAATATATATATTTTTTTTGATATGTAGCCTATTTATAATGACGTAATATTGACGGAACGCAAAAGACGGAACTCTGAAGCGCGGAAGTGCAGTGCCCGGACCGTCTGTCTGTGGCGTGCGCACATAACAGAGACGCGATGGCTGAGCGCGAAATCCAAACACCCTCCTCGTTAAAAGCTGACGTGTGGAAATATTTTGGCTTCTATGAAGTTGAAGGGGGAAAGGAGCTGGACAAGAGCCACACTAGTTGTAAGCTTTGTAGAATAAAACTAAAATATTTCGGCAACACGACAAATATGAGAAGCCATATGACACGTTTCCACCCAGAGGAGGAAAAACACTCGGCTGTGCCAGAGCCGTTTCTCTCTATGGCTCTGGACTGTACCGGTGTTCAGACGATTTCTGCTGCTTTGTCGAAAAATGCTACCCAAACGCAAATCGATCATAGATAATGTTGATTCATTCTCTATTGTTTCCATAATGGTGTAAATCTCACAATATTATAACATTGTTTATTTCATTTTAATCTGGGTAAGTGTATGGGGAGCATATTTGGATATTTTAAATGAACTAGCAATTATCACATTTGATATAACAAGTAAAAATGATATTTTTATATGAAATAAAATTATAATAAAATTCGAAGTTAAGAGTACAGTATAATGTATTGTTTTTATTTTTAAAACGGTGTGAAAAGTAAAAATTATCATCAAATATTCATATTTGACCTGTCAAAGTTTCCTACAAGTCTCCACAGCAAGGATGCATAGATTTATGGGCGTGGTAAGCAGAAGAAAAATGAGTCTGCACATGCACCAGTAAGTAGCACATCTCGATGGGTAGCATGAATCGTCAGAACACCTGTTGTTGTTATATTATTAATTTACTACAAGTATGCTGCTTGTTCAGGCACACATTTATTTTCCTGTTGGTTCTTTGCAATGTTAATAAAATATATTGTACGTTAATTCTTTATGGGTCATTACTTTGTACTTTTAAAGCAAAGTATTTATATTCACACACACACACACAAAAGATTCAGATAATCGATAATCGCTTTAGAATCGAATCGCAGGCCTCTGAATCGTAATCGAATCGAATTGTGAGGTGCCTAGAGATTCCCAGCCCCTAGTTACAAGGGTGTACAAAATGTTTTATGCACTATGTTATTTCAATATATTTCAAAATAACTGATTACTGCAATCGGATCTCATGCAGTAGAACAGGGATGGGCAACTTCGGTCCTGGAGGGCCACTGTCCTGCAGAGTTTAGCTCCAACCCTGTAACCCGCCAGTAATAAAGTAAACCTAAATTGTGCTCTATTTGAGTTTGTGATTCAGGTCAAATGATTGTGAAATAATGATTATGTTAAAACACAACCAACACCATCATATCACCATTTCTATTTGTTCATCTGGCTGTTATAACTCACGTACAGCAGCCAAAATAAAAAAATCTAAAGTTAATGTTTTAAGGGTCATGAGCCCAACTAAAGCAAGCACTGATCTCCATAACGGTTAATTTAATTTAACACTGGGGATTTTGCTGTGTAGAATTTAGATACATCTCAATGTAATAATAATACTAACACTAATACAAATAAATTATCATCAAAACTTTGTTTTTCCTGGAATAATCACAATTTTTGGTATGTTACTATCAGAATGTGGCCATTGTTTACAGCAAGGTTTTACAGTTTACTCACAGATTCAACATTTATAATAGTGCTGCTAGGCAGTAATCTGAGACAAAACTGAATCTAGTAACGTGACTACAATAATGCTGTTATGAATTATTCAAACAAAGAATGTATTTAATCCACAGATCAATTCTGGAAGTAGTAAATAATCAGATAATCAACATTCCAAGCTAATAACTTCCCTAGACTCATTAATGTATATTTGTTCTTATTTAAGGACAACAACATTATTAAAGGTGAGAGTTTTTAGATGAGAATCATTTTAAAACATCTTAAGATCTGTTCTATTGGACATATTATTTTATTGTCATGTAAAACTCACTGTTCGGAGGTGAACGTATGCTTCCTCTTCTGTGGAATATTCCTGAACTTTCCTGATAATCATCTGTTACAAAACAATAATCATTAAATTATTACTAAAAAAAGAATGTTGCTTAAATGTACAGAAATGTCTTGCAATAACATGAACTTTAAGTAATTTTATCCCTTACTACATTACTATTTGTATTTTGCAGTTTCAAAGAACTATTATTTGAAAGACTTTACAAACAGAAATGAACAGACTCACCTGGTTGTGTGGATGATTCTCTCCAGTCGGCCATCTTTACACAAACTTCTGATAGTGAAGCACTTCAGAGAGTAAAAAACAAACTGTGTTTCAGGCATCCTAGAATTAATACAAAGTGTGTTATATCAAAAGTTATTATTTCACCTCAGAAACTGGTGGTTAAACTCCAACCTCACCTGCATTGTACGTCATTATATCACCAACAGCTTCATGTTCTCAAAATCAAAGGTCAAATCTGATTGACATGCTAATAAAACAACCATGTGACTCATGTGAACGTTTTAGACACACATCCACATATTGTACAGTTCACCAATAAAAAGTAAATACAATATTTGTTTAAAAAATAATGTATTATGTTAAAAAGTTTCAAATTCAAACCACATTTTTTTCACACTTAGAAGATCTAAATTAATGTTAGATTATGAAAACAAGTGGTAAGATATAGTAAAATATATTACTATAAAAAAAGTTATATTAGGAATACATGCCAATAAAACAAAATCAATTTTGATAATTTTGTGATGCTAAATTGAAGCCTGTGTCTGAAACAATGAGTTTGATTCTCAGGGACTGAACTGACAAATGTAATGCAGTCACTTAAAAATGCTAAATGCAGAGCTAAATGTACATTTTCTTATCAAGACATAATAGGTCGTTTTATGACTTTTTGTTTTATTGGAGATTCATCAGGTAAAGTTCAAAGTGCTAAAAAACAGAGATGTAAAACAATAAAAACAATCTCAGTTCGAAATGTAGTGCTAATAAAACAACGTTTCACTTAAAATCAGAGTTTGTAATATGGCCTCATTTCTTGAACCATTTCTAATACCAGTGACTATTGGTTATACAGGAATCAATCTTTCCCTCATCTTTCCTTATCTATGCATCCCCCTCTCCCTCCTCCCTTCCTTTCCCCATGATTCCCGTCACTGAAAGTTCACTGAGAATGTCAGTATGGATGTTTAGTTTCAGGCTACATATGATTGGTTAGGGTCTATTTAGTAAGCCTATCATGGCTAGAGGCAGAGCATACCTAGTATGCAGCCAGATCAGCCTCAAAAATAATACATTTACAAAACAAATTAAAAAAATGCACAGCAATATTCACATTTACAAAACCCGATTCTTAAATTCAAAACACAATTCAGAAATACACATGTAAAAGAATAAATATTTCCCCAAATGCTCACACAAATGCATCTTACCTAAATAAATTTAAAATGCTTACACAAATATATATCAAGTTATTGTATAATTTTCCATCACACATTTACGAAAAATGGTACATGTATTTATGGATTGTTGAATCTACATTTGCAAATCACTTAACATGTGTGGACTGCTTTGAATTTGTGTGTAGAATTTTTGAGACCTTCCTGACAGTTTAAGATTCATAAATATCTTTTTTTGTTTTGGAGGATGTTCTATTTAGCCAATCACGGTGCGCTTTTAATCCACCAATCAAAACAGTCCTTACTGAACAGACTCAAGCAGCTCAACCAGTCAATCATATTTAAGAGGATCTTACATTCAGTGAGTATATCTGCAATTCAGAGTATGTGAGCCGAGTGGAGTGGGAGCGGAGCGAGGAGTGGAGCGGTGTGATTTTGAATGGAGTGCGGAGCGGATTTTTTAAAAGTCGGAGCGTCGTGGTTTTCACTCGTTCCGAGAGAGCTCCACTACCGCTCCATCACGAGTACAATTCATGCCAACGGCTCATTATAGAACTGCATTTTTAGTAAGGATTCACACGTTAAACACATTACTCTAGCATGTAGATGGATTACTCAAATCAGAAAAAATGTTGAAGGTTATGATTACGCCGATGGACATGAGTGGCTGTGGGAGGTTAGTTCTCAATACTGAAAATGATCGGGCAACACGATCTCATGAAAGTGCATTTCCCTTTCGAGAGGTCTCTCCTATTGCGTAATGCTTACGCTATGGGAAAACTCCTTTTCTCGAGAAATATTGAAGTCTTTATGTAAAACGCATTGCAGCTGCACAGCATACAGCAATGAGCGAGGTAGCTCGGTCATTGGCTGTGCTGCGGCAACTTGCACGAACCAATGACGGGGCGACTCTGAACCCGCTTCCAATTAGCGTGCTTCGCGTCCACGCGCGTCAGAGCCCGCCAGGATGGGCGTGGTCAAGGGCTATATATTGGGCGCCCCGTCGTCTGAGTTCTTTAGATTTAATCTCCTTCAGCAAAGAACCTTCTCTTCGGTGATCCTCCGGATTTGTTGGAGTCTTTTCGCCGCCGCCGCCGTCGACAAGCCTACAGCAGGACTGCTTCGAGGACGCCGGCGCCTTCAGCCGCCTTCGATCGCCCTTCTGCTAAGCCATCCGGCGCGCATCATCGCTATATCCTTTCAAAGCTTCAGCGTACGCCCCCGCGACACTTTTTCTAAAAGAGCAAATTTTCAAGGCGTCAAATGCCTTCCTGCGCTTCGTGTCGAGGCCCTCTTCAGCGACACGCCCCCGGCCAACATTCAGCCCATATCTGTGCGAGCGAAAGCTTGGGAAAATATCCCCGACATGCCGAAATGGGTTTTGAACATAATAAAACACGGTTACTCGCTTCAATTCGACCGCCCCGCTTCACAGCGGTGGTAGAGACGAAAGTGAGAAAAGATGTTTCACATGTTCTACACACCGAGATGCTCAAACTGATAGAGAAAGGCGCTATAGAAACAGTCCCCCCCTCTATGAGCGAGGCAGGTTTTTACAGCCGCTATTTTCTCGTCCCGAAAAAGGATGGCGGTCTCTGCCCCATTCTAGATCTCAGACATCTGAACAAAGCTTTAATGATTCGTTCGTTCAGAATGATAACTACCAAGCATATCCTCGCGCAAGTTCGCCCGAGGGATTGGTTTCTGTCAGTGGATCTGAAAGACGCTTACTTTCACATTCCAATAGCGCCTCATCACAGGCCGTTTCTGAGATTCGCTTTCGAGGGACAGTCATACCAGTACACAGTACTACCATTCGGCCTGTTCCTGGCACCCCGTACATTTACGAAATGTATGGATACAGCACTTTCCCCCCTGAGACAGCGGGGAGTGCGAATACTAAATTATCTCGACGATTGGCTAATACTAGCACAATCAGAGAGCCAGTTAGTGACACACAGGTCTTGGATTATCAGTCATCTAGAGTGCCTAGGTCTAAAAATCAATTTTGCAAAGAGCATGCTATCCCCCAGCCAGAATATTTATTTTCTGGGAATAGTGCTAGACTCAGTGCAGATGACGGCGCGCCTCTCATCAGAGCGCGCGCTCATTATCCGGCGCCTTGCAACATCGTTCAGAGCGGGCGCGCGCGCCCCCGTCAAGCGGTTTCAGAGGATGCTCGGTCTCATGGCCTCAGCATCAGCTGTACTCCAGCTAGGATTGTTGCACATCCGTCCTCTCCAACGCTGGCTCAAAAGCCGTGTCCCCACTCACGCGTGGAGCTCGGGCCACTTTTTAATCAGGGCAAATCACGGCTGCATAAAAGCCCTGACGCCCTGGAAAGCTGTCGACTGGTATCAGTCCGGCGTGAGTTTGGGTGTAAACACAAGGAGAAAAATGATCACGACAGATGCCTCCAAAATAGGTTGGGGGGCCCTTTACGAGGGCAGGCCTGTCTCCGGCTTGTGGTCAAACCCGGAGAAGCGCCTACATATAAACTGTCTGGAATTGAAAGCGGTCGCTTTGGCTCTCAGAGCCCTGCTCCCGTACCTGAAGGACGAGCACGTCCTAGTCCGAACGGACAACATGACGGTAGTCTCGCATATAAATCGTCAGGGTGGACTCAGATCGAGCTCCCTGCACTCGATGGCCAGGGAGCTCCTCCTATGGTCCCAGCGCAACCTGCGCTCGCTGAGAGCAGCGCATGTGCCAGGTGTTCTGAACCAGGGAGCGGACATGCTGTCCAGAGACAAAGTTCTCCCAGGAGAATGGTCTCTCCACCCCCTGACGATTCAGTGGTTATGGCAAACCTTTGGCAGAGCAGAGGTTGACCTTTTTGCCTCCAAGGAAAATACGCACTGCCCTCTCTTCTTTTCAAAGAGCACGGACGCGCTCGCCCAAGTCTGGCCGAGCCGCCCGCTGTATGCCTTCCCTCCGGTTGCGATGCTACCTCAGGTCATCAGTCGGATCAGGGAGGAGAAATGTGCAGTGCTCCTGGTAGCCCCACTCTGGAAAAACCAGACGTGGTTTCCAGAACTGATGCAGATGATACAATCTTCCCCATGGCCGATTCCACTGAGGCTAGATCTCCTCAGGCAGGCCAACGGGACGATCCTCAATCCCCGCCCCGATCTGTGGGCCCTCCATGCGTGGCCCCTCAACGGATTCACGGGAACCTCCCCAGTGGAGTGTTGAGAACCATCACTGAGGCGCGAGTGCCCTCTACGAGGCGCTTATATGCCCAGAAATGGAAGGTGTTCAGTGACTGGTGCAAGTCCAGGAACCTGAATCCTGACACATGCGAAGTACCTAGTGTGCTCGTTTTCTTACAAGAGCTGTTGGAGGCAGGCCGCACCCCCTCCACGCTCAAAGTATATATGGCTGCCATAGCGGCATCACATGAACCGGTCGAAGGACGCACACTAGGAAAAAACTACCTAGTTGTTCGTTTCCTGAGGGGCGCCAGGAGGATAAATCCCCCACGCCCCCCCCCCCCGGTGCCGATTTGGGACCTGGCCACGGTCCTGGACGCACTTAAGCGTGCCCCGTTCGAACCCCTCCGAACTGTGCACCTTAAACAGCTCTTGCTCAAAACTGCTCTCTTGCTGGCTCTCGCCTCGGTCAAGAGAGTGGGCGACCTGCACGCGCTGTCATCAAGCGCTACCTGCCTGGAGTTTGGACCTAACGACAACAGGGTTGTCCTCAGGCCAAGACACGGGCATATTCCTAAAGTGCTCTCTACTCCTTTCAAAGCACAGGTGATATCTTTGGCCGCGCTATCGTCCCCAGCAGACGAAAGTGACGCTAATTTACTCTGCCCGGTCAGGGCACTCAGAGTATATTTGGAACGTTCTGCCCTGTTCAGACAGACAGAGCAGTTGTTCGTATGCTTTGGCGGCCGCACTAAGGGTCTGTCTGTATCAAAGCAAAGAATATCGCGCTGGATAGTTGATGCCTAAGCGCTGGCTTATGAAGCCAAGGGCCTTCAGTGCCCCTTGGGCATCAGAGCTCACTCTACGAGAGGCATGGCCTCCTTGTGGGCGTGGTCGAGTGGGATACCCATTCAAGATATTTGTGCGGCTGCAGGCTGGGCCTCACCTTCCACATTTATCAGGTTTTATAACCTACAGGTCCCCTCATTGCACTCTAACATACTGTCGGTCTAACTATGCATAGGCTGGGGTGTGTACATGCTGAGCATTATCTCCTCCCTCATAGAATCACATCTTTGCATCTGATGTGGAGGATTTTTCATACATGACAGTACATAAAAATGTGCTTGTGTGTGTCTTTGGACGCCCTTTGGGCCGTTCCACGTTGTCCCTTTATAAAGCCCGCCTTCGGCTGGCTCGTTGGATAATTACTTCGCTCAAAAAGCTCAGGCACCGGCCTCCGGCTTAATAGAAGCGAAGTCAGCACGCACGGCATTTTACATGGCGTTCCCATAGCGTAAGCATTACGCAATAGGAGAGACCTCTCGAAAGGGAACGACTCGGTTACTAACGTAACCTCGGTTCCCTGAGAGGAGGGAACGAGTATTGCGTAATCTGCCGTGCTTGTGCTTGGTCAATTTGCTTCAGTCGATTGAACCTAAAGAACTCAGACGACGGGGCGCCCAATATATAGCCCTTGGCCACGGCCATCCTGGCGGGCTCTGACGCGCGTGGACGCGAAGCACGCTCATTGGAAGCGGGTTCAGAGTCGCCCCGTCATTGGTTCGTGCAAGTTGCCGCAGCACAGCCAATGACCGAGCTGCCTCTCTCATTGCTGTATGCTGTGCAGCTGCAATGCGTTTTACATAAAGACTTCAATATCTAATTAATATTCTCGAGAAAAGGAGTTTTCCCATAGCGTAAGCATTACGCAATACTCGTTCCCTCCTCTCAGGGAACCGAGGTTACGTTAGTAACCGAGTCGATCTATAGCACACATTTTATTTCTTGTGCCATTTATACACCAAAAAATAGTTTTTGCTTGCAAATGAAATGCACTAAACCCCTTGGTTAGGATTAGGAGTGTGAAGTGCGTATCAAATGCACTCGAAAACTGCGTGCTATGCAAGCAAAAAACTATTTTTGGTGTATAAATGGTACGAGAAATAAAATTTGTGCTAGGCTATAGATACGCACTTTCATGAGATCGAGCTGGATCGGGGGAAACCACATTTTAAACAGATAACACTTATTCACACATGCAATCGCTTTCTCACTAATGCATTGCATTCAAACAAATGTAATCTTACTGTAGGCTACTGTCGGTATTTGATTTAGAATGAGGAGAAATGTAGCGACCCGTAGATAAAATAACTGATGAAAACGTTGTTATTTTCTTCTTTCCAAACAAAATGTGCTCTGCAAAAAGCAACAATGATATTTAACTTATAATGCTGATAACCATGTAATAAGCAGCATGTCACAGGAAAAGTTTGCACACTATCCATAAACCACATTGAAACTATTCTCCTAATGTTGTTTTTTATTTTATTTTTATTTAATATACCTATATATTATGATGAGGAGAAATTTTGTGAGATTTCAAAAGCATACTTAAATACTTTATTCGCAATTTCCTACGGGAACGAAGACGGAGCGGTGAATCTGATATCCGTGAGCGAGGAGTGGAGCGGGGAGCGGTAAATGGTGAACCCGGAGCGGAGCGATTATTAAATGCTTGGAGCGCGGAGGGGAAATTGTTGCCTCTCCACTCCGCTCACATACTCTGCTGCAATGTATTGAGGTCCTAGGCCACTGAGTGATTTATATACCAATTCAGTTCAATTCAACAAGTTTTTTTGTTTCAAAAACATTTGGCATTATTTTACTTCCATTCCCGGTGTTCCTCATTCCTCAAACAGTCCCCTTAATTAGTTATCAGGACTAGATCCGAAAGTACACAGCAAAATCCCCAGTGTTAAGTGAAAGTGAAAGTGAAAGTGACACGTGATGGCCAAGTATGGTAACCCATACTTGGAATTTGACCTCTGCATTTAACCCATCCAAGTAAGTGCACACACATTAGGAGCAGAGTAGTGAGTAGTGAACACACACACTGCAAACGTGGATACACACACCCGGAGCAGCGGGCAGCCTTGAGTGGCGCCCGGGGAGCGATTGGGGGTTAGGTGCCTTGCTCAAGGACACCTCAGTCATATTCCTGCCGGTACTGGAATCGAACCAGCAACCTTTGGGTCACCAGTCCAACTCTGTTACCATTAGGCCATGACTGCCCCTTAAATTAACACTCCTGGGGCCTCATGTATCAATCTTGCGTACGCACAAAAACTTTGCGTACGCCAGCTTTCACGCTCACGGTCGGATGTACTAACAGTGAAATTAACGTGAGAATGTGCGTTCCTCCACGCCAATTTCATGTCTGGCGTACGTACATTTCTCATAGTTTTTCCCACAAACTGACCGGGATGACAGATACAATGATGCCCATTCTGACACTCGGTCAGTTGTAGAGCGGGCGATTGGGCAGCTGAAATGTCGCAGTTCTCCATTTAACATCCACCCTTATATTAGACCATTTATTTTTAAGGTCATTTACAGTGCGACTCTCAGATCCCACCGCATTGACGGCATCAGCCAAACTCTCCCACTCAAATTTTTTCCTTCAGTTATTAATTCCGGAGGACAAAGTTCCAAATAAATGTTTTTTTCTCGTTTCTACCTCCAATAGTAGCACCTCCGATTCACTTTCTGTAAAGTTTCGCTTCTTGCCGCTTGCTTTAGCCATTTTCTTAATGCTCTCTTTTGCCAAAGTGGACTCATTACCATATTTAAATGTATTTAATTAAGGGAGGAGACTGGGTGGGGCGTTGTGCTCGTGCATGTGCGCTCATTTTTACATTAATTGGGATGTACAAAGAGAATATGCGTGGGATCCTTCGTACGCAGAGATTCATACATCTGTTTTTTTTGTGCATACACACATTTACAGCTTTGTCCGTACGCAATGTTTTAGTATGAATTCAACGCAAGTCTTTGTACATGAGGCCCCAGGTGTGCATATAGGTCCAACTACAGGGTGTTAAAAATTAACACTGAAGCAGTGTTGAAGTTAATGAGATAATTTAGTGATTAATTAAGTGATGATTGGCCATTAGTGGTGACACCTAATGTTAATAAGAAGAATCATTGAAGGAAAGAGAAACAACAAGAACAGAAAAATAGAGAAACACACAAACTACTGACCTCGAGCCATTATTCATATTTGAACTGACAGTCTGAATGAGGCTTAAATGTGTTTGTTTATTATCTGCAGGTTTCATATAGAGATGAAACTGATTAATGAACTGATTTCTGTGTTTTCAGCTCCTCCAGATGTGTATTTGTTAATAAGGTCTATCAGTGACAGATCCAAGCTAAAACTGACCTGTCTCGCCATCGGCTTCTACCCCACAAACGTGATGATGACCATTAGGAAAGATAACACATCTCTGCCTGACGATCAGATTGTATCCACAGGAATGAGACCAAACCATGATGGAACCTATCAGCTGAGGAAGAGTGTGGAGATCAAGAAGGAGGAAAGAGATCAATATGATTGTCTTGTGTCTCACAGATCCCTCAAAGAACCAATTATCGACAAACTAGGTAGGCAAACTGCAAGCATTAAGTCAATTATTATATGCATTGTAATGCCTTTTTCAGATATTATTTAGAATTCAAATATTCAGATATTGTTACAGCTTTATTCATGTCTGAGAATATCACTGCACTGCCACTACACACTTCCTTTTATCATAGTTTTCTAGATGCTGAATCACTGAATGCCGATACAGCTAATGCTGAAGAACCTTTGCCTGAGCAAGAGTCTGATGGTATGTCTTCACTCCTTTTTTAAAGCTTTGTTATTTATCAGGCAAATTTCCAATAATTAGCACTGTAGATTTGACGTTTCACTGTTTCTCCAACAGGACAAGGGAGTTCTGCTGAAACATAGAGACCCATGAGTTTGTTTCCACTGTAAAATAGAATTTCCATCAATATTTTCAATAATAAAATCAAGTACATTTTGCCAGACATTTATGCACAGTAACATATGAATAGCTGTCTCGGCCAACATTGCAATAGCAAAATTTGACATCTATATCTTTTTAAATTGAAGACGATAATGTTTAGCTGGTTATATTCTATGAATAAGTCTAGAAAATACTTCTCTGACCTTATTTGTTATGAAAAAAATGATTAGACAAAAGTACATTTTTCTTCAAGTGACATCACCCGCAAATATAATAACATTTGGTGATGTAAGAGTGTTGTTTTGGAACATGTCTATTTTTAAGCAGTTATTATTGCGAAAAGCATATTTCACAAAATCAAGTTTGGGCGAAGAGGAGGGAGATTCAAACAATCCAGTCTATATGTGCACTCCAAAAGTAGAAAGGACAACTTGGTGAGAAACACACTAGATAGTCAAGGTGAAATGTCTGGCATCATAAGAGAACTTACAAAATGTCAGAACTTCTTTCACTTTCACTTTGAATCGTGTGCCGCTGTTTGTCTCCTGAAGGAGGCGCTGTGACTCCATCAGAAAGAAACAGGAAAAAATGCCTTGTCAGATCCTCAGTGATGAAATGTTTTAGCTCAATAAGATTAATC
This sequence comes from Siphateles boraxobius, assembly GCF_051911475.1. Taxonomy (NCBI): domain Eukaryota; kingdom Metazoa; phylum Chordata; class Actinopteri; order Cypriniformes; family Leuciscidae; genus Siphateles; species Siphateles boraxobius. The sequence continues at coordinate 2,012,461 of NW_027509130.1, read as the reverse complement.
AGATGTAAACAATGTTTTGTGTACAAACGATATTTAAAACAGTTGATCACTGACACAGCTGCAGCTCTGATAACTGATCTCAGATCAGCTGCTGTCTGGGCGACAGGAGGAATGCTGCACATGTGCAGTTTCTGTAGGCTTTTGTGTGTTGATATTAATGTGGAGCGCTACTTAGAGGTGCAACAGTGTAACGGAAAGGTGAGGAAACAATATTCAGTGAATAATGAACAAAAACATACACTTTAACAACGTGAAATACTAATATGAACCCCCCCCCCCCCCAAAAAAAAAATCTCAAACCTGTCACTAGCTGTGTGAGACCATAAATGTATGAGACACTGTAAAAATAAAAAATGCCTGGAGGAACCTTTTAGGGTTCTTCACTTTGCCACACCGCCGGAACCGTCAGTAGATCCTCTAGGCCAGGGGTAGGCAAGTTCGGTCATAGAAAGCCGCTGTCCTGTAGAGTTTGGCTCCAACTCTGAAAAAAAACCTCACCTGCCTATAGCCTTGTAAACCTGAAAACATTGGCTGAATCCGAAATCCCCCCTAAACCTTCAATCACTATTCCCTATGTTCTGATGGTGTTGGTTGTGTTTTAACATAATCTTTATTTCAAAATCATTTGACCTGAATCACAAACTCATATAGAGCACAATTTAGGTTTACTTTATTAATTATAGCAGCACTGTTTTTGTACAGCGTTATCCAAAGAAATTTTTTTTCATCTCATATACAAAAAAACTATCATTTTGATTTCATCTAGTTTTAGACACACAGAAATCAAGAATCAGCCTACGAATCTCAACAATGGTGACAATAATAAAGCACGTTGCAGTGCATTCTGGGGGCCACCAATCAAAACTCATTCATGGCTCCCATCATGCATTGCTGCATGAATAAATAATGAGCTTGTGTTCAGAGGTGATCTGTTTGTCACCATTGCTGAGATTCATACGCTAATTCTTGATGTCTGTGTGTGCCTATATAAAGAGTTTTGGAAGTTTTCTTTTTCTTGACTTGATCATTTGGATTTCATTGAAAATTTTAAAATTATTATGCTGAACAACGCCAGTGCTGCTATAATTAATAAAGTAAACCTAAATTGTGTTCTAAATGAGTTCAGTGATTCAGGTCAAATGATTGTGAAATTATGATTATGTTACAACACAACCAACACCATCAGATCAAGGCAAGGCAAGGCAAGGCAAGTTTATTTATATAGCACATTTCATACACAATGGTAATTCAAAGTGCTTTACATAGAAGAAATTAAAATAATCAAAAGAAATCAGAATAATTAAAACAGTTTAGAATAAAAGATAAAATACAGAAATCAGAATAATTAAAACATAAAATAAAATACAGTGCAAACAGTCGGACGAACAGTGGCACAGTGCTCATTCAGTAAATGCACAGTTAAACAGATGTGTTTTGAGTCTGGATTTGAATGTGACTACTGTAGGAGCACATCTGATCTCTTCTGGAAGCTGGTTCCAGCTGCGGCTGGCATAGTAGCTAAAAGCAGACTCGCCATGCTTAGAGTGAACCCTTGGTATTTCTAGCCGATGTGATCCTAATGATCTGAGTGATCTGTTGGGTTTATATTCACTGAGCATATCTGCAATGTATTGAGGTCCTAGGCCATTGAATGATTTATATACCAGTAATAATACTTTAAAATCAATCCTAAATGTAACTGGCAGCCAGTGTAAAGACCTGAGGACTGGTGTGATGTGTTCATATTTTCTGGTTCTGCTCAGAATCCTAGCAGCAGCGTTCTGTATGAGCTGCAACTGTCTTATGGTCTTTTTGGGAAGGCCAGTGAGAAGTCCATTACAATAATCCACCCTACTGGTGATGAAAGCATGCACAAGTTTTTCTAAGTCTTGACTGGAAACAAAGCATGTAACTCTTGCAATATTTTTCAGGTGATAATATGCTGATTTAGTTATTGCTTTGACATGACTACTGAAACTAAGGTCTGACTCCAGAGACACACCCAGATTCCTGACTTGATTTTTAGTTGTTTGACCCCTAGACTGAAGGTATGCGTTCACCTTGAGAACTTCATCTTTGTTTCCAAACGCAATGACTTCAGTTTTGTCTTTGTTTAACTGAAGAAAGTTTTGGCACATCCAATTGTTTACTTCATCAATGCATTGGCAAAGGGAGTCAATGGGGCTGTAATCGTTAGGCGATAGGGATAAGTAGAGCTGTGTGTCGTCTGCATAGCTATGGTAAGCGATTTGGTTCTTTCTCATTATTTGGCTCATTGGGAGCATGTACAGGTTGAATAGGAGTGGCGCAAGAATTGAGCCTTGCGGGACTCCGCATGTCATGGATGTCCACTCAGACTTATGGTCTCCTATACTCACATAATAACCTCTGCCTCCTAAGTATGACCTGAACCATTTTAGGACTATCCCAGAAAGCCCGACCCAGTTTTCCAGCCTGTCAAGAAGTATTTTGTGATCGACAGTGTCAAATGCAGCACTGAGGTCGAGTAGTATCAGCACTGATAATTTGCCTGTATCAGTATTTAGGCGAATATCATTTATTATCTTTATGAGCGCGGTCTCTGTACTGTGGTGCGGTCGGAAACCAGATTGAAAATGGTCAAAGTATCCATTCGAGCTTAAGAATTTGTTCAGCTGATTGAAGACAACTTTTTCAATGATCTTGCCTATGAAAGGAAGATTTGAGATCGGTCTATAGTTGTTTAATATGGTCTTATCCAGATTGCTCTTTTTCAGGAGGGGCTTGACAACAGCAGTTTTCAGGGAGGTCGGAAAACTCCCAGAGAGAAGTGAGGCATTTACCACTTCTAGGAGATCTGCTTCTAAGCTGTGTAACACATTTTTGAAAAAAGATGTGGGAAGTGCATCAAGGGCGCAGGTTGATGTTTTTAGTTGCTGTACGGTTTCTTCCAAAATTTTGCCATCAATTTCTTCGAAATCAGACATAGTGGCTACTTTCTCGTCCTGTTGTCTGATCTGCCTGACCCCAGCGCAACTCAAGGATGAGCTGATCACCTTTCTGATATTATTGATTTTCTCAGAGAAGAAAGAAGCAAACTCACTGCACTTTCTCACTGAGAGCATTTCACTGGGAATCTGGCTTGGGGGGTTTGTCAGTCTCTCTACAGTAGCAAAAAGAGTGCGCGTGTTGTTTATATTGCTGTTTATAATATTCGAGAAAAAAGTCTGTCTAGCTTGGCTTAGTTCCTTATTGAAAGCATGGATGCTGTCTTTGTAGATGTTATAATGGACTACAAGTTTTGTCTTCCGCCACATGCGCTCTGCTTTTCTGCATTGTCTTTTCATATTTTGCACTGCTGTTGAGTTTCTCCAAGGTGCTTTTTGTCTGCCACTCTTCTTCCTGACTTTCACAGGAGCAATATCATCAATTACACTCTTAACTTTTGAGTTAAAAGAATCAAGGAGAAAATCAACAGAGTCAGCAGATATGCTTGGTGTTAAAGATATAGCCTTCATAAATAGTACACTAGTGTTCTCATTTAAGCATCTCTTCTTGACAGACACAGATCTAGCTTCAATGGCAGGAGAGATCAATATATCAAAGAAAATACAAAAATGATCAGACAGTGCTACATCCTTAATAACAATTGATGAAATGTTTAGACCCTTACTGATAAGTAAATCTAGAGTGTGTCCACGATTATGTGTGGCTCCATGTACATGCTGAGTCAGATCAAAAGTTTTTAAAACAGTTTTGATTTCTTTTGCCATATTGTTTTCTGCATTATCTATGTGAATGTTAAAATCTCCAGCAATGGCAAAGCAGTCAAACTCTGAGGAAATAGAACTTAACAGTTCTGTTAAGTTCTCAGCAAAAGCTGGAGAGTATTTTGGAGGCCTGTAAACAATGATAAGTAAAATGCGTGGAGCACCTTTTAACACAATACCCAGATATTCGAAAGACGGGTAATTCCCAAATGATATTTGCTTACATTGATAGACATCTTTATAAAGAGCAGCTAAACCTCCGCCTCTTCTGACAGCTCTGCAGACACTCATAAAAGTAAAGTTAGGAGGGGCTGTTTCATTGAGGACTGTTGCACTGCAACTTTCTTCTAGCCAAGTTTCATTTAGCAACATAAAATCCAGGTTGTATGTGGTTATTAAGTCATTGACTAAAAGTGATTTATTTTTAAGTGAGCGGATGTTTAAAAGTGCTAACTTAACAGTCTTACTTTTTGTCCCCACAGCAATCTTGGTATGTCGTGTAATAGGCACCAGATTAGATGGGTTTGCTGTACGGCTTTTGAAGGCCTTAGACTTTCTATCATGTAATTGAACAGCAATAGAAAAAGATACAGGCACACTGGGTTCCCGCTTGTTCTGTAAACATTTGAGAAAGTTATTGTTATCATAGCGGGGACCCGACACATATCACTGAGAGCTGGTATCAGTTGTTTTTGGTTCACCTCGAGCCGCCGGAGGAGGGTGTGGGCCCTGGCGCTGTGGCAGAGGCCGAAGAGCTCTCACAGGAGGAGGGGGAGGGCGAGCTGGGCCCGTAGGCTTTGGTGGTTGTGGGGCCTGGCGTTTTTTGGTTGGTATCTGGGGTCTCGCAGCAAAAGAGTGGGATAGTCTAGTTCCAGCGTGCACCAGTTGTTCCATTTTCTCTGAGAAGCACAGAAGTGGAGATGCTGGAGAGAGTGATAATGTTTCCAGTGAGAGTGATTTTTGCTCTGGTGTTATTGGAGGCTGTAATATGCTGTCCTGGTTTCCCTGTCTGTTTTCCAGAAAGTCGTCCTTGGGTGCTGTATATTGGAGCAGTGCTGGTATGTCACAGTCTGTCTGTGGTGAGCTCTGTGGGCAGGGCTCAGCTGAGATTGTGTCCGTGAGCAGAGGTTGTTGTGGCTGAGTGGTGTTATCACTGTCCTTGTGTGATGTGTCAACCGCATGTCCATTCAGGGGCTGAAGTGAAATCCTGTGGTCATTCATACTGTATCCAGGTGTGTGTGTGCCATTCAGGTTGAGTGGATTGGCACACATTGCAGAAGGATGACGGAGGGAGAAGTAGATATTGTCCTTTAGCACTCTTGAACCAAGTTTGTTTGGGTGGTGGCCATCCTGTTGAAACAGTTGCCTCTGACTCCAGAAAAGATTGAAGTTGTCAATAAAGTTCACTCCTTTTATATTGCAGGTTTTTTGCAGCCATGTATTAAGCCCAAGCAACCGTGAAAACCTGTTTGTTCCTCTTGCTGGGAGTGGTCCACTGATGAATGTTTGAACTTTCAGTCTTTTAAGTGTTTCAAAAAGTTCATTGAAATCCTTTTTAAGAAGTTCCGACTGCTCTTTATGAATATCATTCTTCCCCACATGAATGATGAGTCGATTTGCAGTCTTATGTTTCATCAGAATGTTCTGAAGTTCCCTGTTTACATCAGATGTTGTTGCTTGTGGAAGGCAGCACGTTGTTGTATCCCTGCTATTAATGTTTCTGATTACGGAGTCGCCCACTATCAGAGTCCTGGGCTCGGATGCACTGTGAGCTGAGTGCCGCTGTCTGCTCGACCTTGAGCCCCAGTTAGCATCAGTGTTAGCTACTGGCTGATTCTGTCTGTGTGTGATCACATTCATCAAATTTGGGGATTCCTCATTCATTAATACTTCAAATCTGTTCTCAAGATGTATAGGCGGTGGTAGGAGACCAGTGTTTGCAGTCCTTGTCAGAGCCGTATCTGGGGTAGAGGATGCTACTGCAGTAATATGTGATGCTCGTGACAATCTGATGTCTCGAGTGCCTTTGGGTCTCGCACCCTGTTTGTGCCATCGATTAGTAAAACGATCGGCTTGTTTCTCTACACTCAGTATGGCCTGTCGAGAAGCACTAGATTCATGGGACTCACCGGCTGTATGCTGAGGACGTCCATGACGAAGCTCTGTTGTGTGTTCCGTCTGGTTTGGTGGTCCCGCAATTAACTTTGTTTCAAGAATTGCAATCCTTTGTAAAAGTCTGTGGCAGTTGGAGCAGCAAGTAGATTCCAGAGGAGGCATTTTCTTATCCTTATGATAGGCAGTTTTGTTTTCTCTTCCCCGGAATGTAAGCTTTCAGTGGGAGGCTGGTTGAATAAAATAATTCTGCTTTTTTTTGTAGTAATCCAAACGTTTGAGCACTGTGCTGATTTGCTGAAGTTAAAATTAGGTGATAAAAGGAGATAAAATATAGAAATATAAAAGCGATAGAGCAAAGCGCGGAGCAGTAAGCGAGAGCGTCTGAACAGTAGCTGAGTAGGAAGTAGGATCAAGACAAGATCAAGATCACAAGATCTTGATCTTGATCTTGTGACAAATAGACAAGATCACCTTGTCTATTTGTTCATTTGGCTGCTATAACTCACATACAGGAGCCAAACAAAATCTAAAGTTAATGTTTTAAGGGTCAAGAGCCCAACTAAAGCAAACACTGATCTCCATAACGATGACTTAAAAATGATGGTTTTCTCTTTCAGTGATTCTGCTTGTTAACATCAGGTGTCTTCAATAATGCTCAATCATTACTCATTTAATCACTTAATTATCTCATTAACTTAACACTGCTTCAGTGTTAATTTAACACTCTGTAGAGTGTGGACTCATATGAACACTGTGTTAATTTAACACCGGGGATTTTGCTGTGTAATGCAGGATGCAAAATAACCCAAATAACTTTCTCACTGTATTTTCTCACATGGAATTTAAAATCTACAGATTTGTAACCTCTGCTATGTGTTCTGTATTTTGGATGTTTATTTTATATTGTGCTTGGTTTCGTCTAGACTTAACACGGCATTATTCGCAAAAGAGAGGACGAGCGTTATTAGACCCAAGTAAGTGTTAAATCATGAAAATAATCACAGACTTTGAAAATTATAGGAAAGGTTATGAAGAATGATGACGAATTATAGAACAGCGTGGATTTTTAAGAAAATCATTTTGAATTGACTGACCTATATCACAACCATCTGTCTTTTTTCTTCCAGAGAAACAGCGACGGCGAAGTAATAGTGCTGAACGTCCTAACAGTAAGTTCATTCTATTTTTTTTTCTTCCAGAGATTATGTAATTGGATTTTTTGACATTAGGCTACTCTGTAAGTATTATTGTGTCTTAGACACGTTAATATTTTCACCTCCCCAAAAAGTATATTTATTACAGTATATTTTGCTGTAGTGTGTCAGTACGAAAGCAGGTTATTAACGAAATGAACTCTCCTGGCAGTTTATTTGACTCCACGCTCAAGAGTGTTGAACACTGAAGCAGTGTTAAAGTTAATAAGATAATTAAAGGGACATTGTGTAGGAATTTCTCCCATCTAGCGGTGAAATTGTATTTTGCATTCAAACGAATTGTGCTCTCCAGCGCCTCCTTTTTCAAATACGTGTTGCATCTACGGTAGCTGTTATGTACCATAAAGCTATGACAGGATGTCTTCTAATAGCACTTAGTCGAGTTTTCCTTAGGGTGAACAGGTTTCTTATTTCAAACAAACTGCCTGCTCTGCTCCTCCGTTTTTGCTGCTTTCAGTTACGTGACGCTGGCTCTGAACAAAAACGCGTTGTGGAAATGCATTGGCCTAGTACTTTTTGACCCTCTCTGTTATTATAGTTTTTCAAGATGGCGGAATGACATGGAAGCCTCCATGGACCTTACTTTTTCTAAATTATTCTATTATATAATTTATATTTGCCATTTAATACACTAGTTTTGTACATTGAATACATATTTTAATGCATTATTAGTTGCAAAATTAAAATGTATTACAGAAATGCTAAAAATTTATTTAACACGTTCAAGCAAAATTTTTAGCAAAATTATCATTAGGGCCAGGGAACCTGTGTGAGGAGCCTATTGGAATTGCTCTGTTAATTAGGGCTGGGCGATATATCGCATGACATTGTGAGCATCTCGTCAGTAAAGCCGGTTCCTTGATTTGTAGTAAATCACCTTCACCTGCTTTCAGATGGAAGATATGATGCAGATATGAGTGTTAAATTAACACTCAAGAGTGTTAAAGATATTGAGATAATTAAGTGATTAATTTAGTGATGATTGAGCATAATTGAAGACACCTGATGTTAACAAGCAGAATCACTGAAGGAGAAAATCACAAATTGTAAGCCACCGTTATGGCGATCAGTGTTTGCTTTAGTTGGACTCTTGAACCTTATACTTTCAATTTAAATTGTGTTTGTCTGCTGTTATTGATTTATAACAGTCAAATGAACAAAGAAAAGTGTGGTCTGATAGTGTTGGTTTTGTTTTGGCATAATCATTTGAAAAATGAAACTGATTGAGATAGGTTGGTTTAACTTGTTAGCAACAGCTTTGAGCTTCTACAGCATATGATTTTTGATGGTTGGGAGTTCCACGCTGCCTCAGCAGAGTGGGACTTTATAGTAAAGGAGTATTGCAGCTGCCAGTCTCTGCTTTAACCGAGGGGTTTAAGTGTGCCAAGGTCAGACTGGAAATGACTTTAGCAGTGTCACACGACAGATGTGTAAGGGAGGCAGCCCCTGTGGTAAAAACTAGTAGAAAGTGGTCAGCAAAGAAATCTGTAGTAGAGGCAAAGGCTGACCTTCAAATTGGGGATATCGTGGGACAGGTACAGCATGGAAGAGGGGGGTTTGGGCTCAGTTTAGCTCCTCCTAAATGGCACAATGCAGGCCCAGCTCAAAGGAGGAAGCTGGTAGTCAACGAGGTGTGAAAGCAGGAGGAGAGGATGAGATGTATAAAGGCCATTTACCAGGCCAAGCAGGGAGAGTGGATGAGATGGGAGAGTGTGGAACAACGCAAAATGGGCTGGCAAGACCTTTGGTCAATGGAAGAGAGTAGGATCAGTTTCCTTATTAGGTCAACATATGATGTTCTCCCATCACCGCAGAACCTAAACCTCTGGGTAGGAGAGGATCCCTCTTGTCCTTTGTGTTCATCACCTGCCACATTAAGGCACATTTTGACAGGATGTAAGGTGGCTCTTTGCCAAGGTCGGTTTACTTGGCGCCATGACCAAGTATTGCGATGTTTGGCTTTAGCATTGGAAGGCAAGCGTAGTATGACCAATAAGTTGCCGCCTGTTCTAGCAAAACATTACACGCAGAAGACAATATTCCTCCGCCCAGGCGAGCAACCACCAAGAAAAGGTGCTAACACCAATTCTCGCCCAGGACAACTAGAAGCTGCTAGGGACTGGAAGATGCTGGCTGATCTTGATCAAAGGCTTATTTTTCCACCTGAGATTGCCACCACTAACCTACGAACAGATATTGTTTTGTGGTCTGGATCAGCACGCATTGTTCAACTGATAAAGTTAACAGTGCCATTGGAGGATGCGGTAGATGAGGCATATGAGAGGAAGAAACTGCGGTATGCTCATCTGGCCACTGAAGCAGAACAGCGAGGATGGAGAGTCCAGGTTTATCAAGTGGAAGTTGGTTGTCGAGGTTTTGTGGCACACTCTACAACCCGGTTCCTCAGAGACGTCGGATTCAGTAGCCAAGAGTTGCGTCGCACAGTAAAGAACTTATCTGAAGCAGCAGAAAGGAGCAGCAACTGGCTGTGGTTGAGACGGAAAGATTCTAGCTGGCTGTGTACAGGCCGCCATGCTACGGTTTCGTAGAAAACTTGAAGAGTCTGTTGGTTTATTTGTATAGGTTGTATAGTATTTACAGTCATTACGTTCCTGTGTATATTGCGTGAATGATGGGTGGTTGGGCAGATATTGTGTTTTGCGGTAGGTGGTATGCCATACGGAACCGTTGCCACTGAAACTGCATATTAACGCACCAGTGAGGCTCGACAGCCTTAGTCAAACGGGTTGGCGCGTATAGTTGGGTTGCGGAGAGATTGTGAGATTGTGGTTAGGTCTCAGCAGCAAGAGGGAAGTAGAGGTCAGTAAGCTGGGCTGAGTTGAGTGGGGGACGGAGGGGGGTGACTCTGGGACGCCAGAGTCACTGTCGAGCCCTCTTGAGGTGTCGTGGGCTAGTCGACGAAACACTGAGGACGGAGCCCACTTGAAGACCCTAGAGATGTTCCCTACTCCGCTCAATCCAGAGGGTTGTTATGGGGGGACCGCACTGTGGTTGCAGCCGTTGTGTGTGCTGACGCACAATACACTGTATTAACACCAGTCAGAAGGTGATTCACGTCACCAGATGGAAAGAAGCGTAAATGGATGTAGAAGCATAGGTTACTGTAAAGCTACGTCTTAGTTGGTGGTTATCTTGGCGAAAGCCGAGTACAAATCAGCATGAAGTTTTAACCTCTATTCTGGTGTAATGGAAATCATTCTTATTATCCAAAAATTTTATAAACATTGTTCTTATCAAAACACTTTCGAATGATTTTATTTAGAAACACAGACATCAATAATCAGCCTGTGAATCTCAACAATGGTGACAATAATAATGCATGTTGCAGTGGTTGCCACCAATCACAACTCATTAATGGCTCCCATCATGCATTGCTGTATGAATAAATTATTATCTGAATGTCTATGTAATTTACTTTTCCTAATTGAATATTCTGCTCGTCACCATTGTTGAGATGCATTGACTGAATCCTGACGTCTGTGTGTGCCTAAAAGAAAGATTTTTTTTTAAAACAACTTTTAAGAAATCCTTTATATTATATTAATATAACCAACACCATTAGATCACTTTTTTCTTTGTTCATCTGGCAGTTATAACTCAGATACATCAGCCAAACAAAATCTAAAGTTAATAATATAAGGGTCAAGAGCACAACTAAAGCAAACACTGATCGCCATAACGGTGGCTTACAATTTGAGATTTTCTCCTTCAGTGATTCTGCTTTAGGTGTCTTCAATAATGCTCAATCATCACTCAATTAATCACTTAATTATCTCATTAACTTCAACACTCTTGAGTGTGGAGTCATATACACTCCCAGGAGTGTTAAACACTGGAGAATTTTGCTGTGTACAAAGAGCCGTAGTTAACTGACAAGCTGAGCCATATCGCATTAATTATCGCTGGCGATACGTCCGCGATATTAATGCGATATGGCTCAGCTTGTCAGTTAACTACGACTCTTTGTAGTAAATGCCGCTCCATCTGAAAGCAGGTGAAGGTGATTTACTACTAATCAAGGAACCGGCTTTACTGACGAGATGCGCATAACAATGTGATGCGATATATCGCCCAGCCTACGTTCAAGTTTATCGGGTCTTGGTTAGGTTTTTTTTTCTTTTCCCTTCTTTTTTATCTTTCATGATTTTATTTCATCGTCATCCTGTCGAGTGTTTGCTGCTAATTACATGAATTCATGTAATTACGCGATTTCATGAAACTGACATTATTGTTGCCGATTTGGATGCTAGGAAAGTGAACTAACAGCACTTACACTTTTAACTGTTCATTTTTGAAGGATTCGATCGCAGAAGAGTGACTGAGTAACGAACGATATCATTGTCATTCAATGATTTCAGCCATATTCACAAGGTTCTGAAATGAATATAACTTTAGAGACTGTGTTACTGAACTAATTTAGGGGCTAAATTACTGTGAAAGGAATTAAATGTGATTTTTTGGGGGTTATTTTTTTATTTTTTATTATTAACTGTGTTGCTTGACCAAATGTAATTGCTTTAATTATTTTTCTCGCCTTTCTTTATTTTGTTTTGAAAATTAGAAGCCAGAATGAGAAACCAATTCAACAAAAATTTAAAAAGGTATCAAATAAGGAATTAAAAGGGGTTGTTGACAACAACAAACGACTCATAGGGACATGAGCTTTCTCCCGGATGAGTGACATCACAAACCCTAATATTTACATAAGCCCTGCCCCCGGGAACACAAGCAGTGTTGAGAAGAGGAAGAGTTGTTGTAGTCGAGCACATTTCTGAGTCTGCTCAAGCTGTCGCATCTGTCTTTTCACATGCAATACAGTACGTAACACAAATGCAATACTATGTCACTCTGTAGGCATCTTACAACAGTTCACACATGAGCGATTAATAGATTATCATGACAGAATATGATAATCAATGACTTTAAGATAGTTAACTCCACATCAGCTACATAAATTCATCAACTAACCATTCAGAAATGTCCTGTTGCATTCTACATGTTGTCACTTCTTGAGTCTCTCCATCTTTGTCCGACTCAGGTTTGAACATAAAAGGCTAAAACTAAAGTTTTTGAGCTCCACACACACACACACACACACACACACACACACACACACACACACACACACACACACACACACACACACACACACACACACACACACACACACACACACACAACACACACACACACACACACACACACACACACACACACACACACACACACACACACACACACACACACACACACACACACACACACACACACAAAAAACACTCTATACCATCCCTTTAACTTTAATTGATTATTTTCTAAATTAAAATTAAGTTATAAGGTGAAGTTATAAGTTAATGTTACTGGTGGTTACTGGTTTGAACTTATTCTATTTATTTTTCCAAAGAACTGAATGAAATAAGAGTGAAACCTAGAAGGGAACAAACAAGGGGTCAATTTATTGATTTACATAAACATTGTTTGAAAGACAATTGATTATACTTACTTTTGTTGGACTTTTGATATTATTTTATTAACTGCTTTAAATGGCGCTTTGGTCACTATTGGACAGAAACTGTAAAGAAAATTACACATATACAGCAAGATAATCCAAATATTTGCACTCAGATAGCCTATATATGTTACCTATATATCCAGCTTAGGCATGGAGTGTTCCTTCATTTTTAATTTGATGATACTGTTTGAATGACAGCTTGGTAAATTTGATACCAATCATATATTCCATATCACACAACCAAAGTCATGAGTTTTGAATAGTTTCGAACAGTACACATGTTAGAATGTTAGGATGCCTAAAAGGGGAAGTCAGGTAAGAGTTAGTCATAATATTAGACCCAAAGGGGAAGTCAGGTAAAAGTTTATCATAAGGTTAGATCATCTAAAGGTCAGATTTAGTCAGAAACATGATAGTTCCAGAAGACCGTTTACTATCTTATGTATTAAATATCCATCACAATAGCTTGGTAAATTTGACACCAATCATATATTCAATATCGCTACTCTCCATAATTATGGTGCGTTCACGTGCAATGGTAATTATGGTAAATACCGAAAGCCGACGTGGAAAATGCACATGAACACCCCCTCATGTGGTATTTTCCACTGGGCAGCTCGTAGAATATTTTGATGCACGAGTTGCCGAGATTAGATAACCTTTGACCTTTTCAAAATGGGGGAGAGCAATACGAGAGTCGTGAATGGTAAAAATATGTACTATTAATGATCTAGAAAATATACAGCATATTATCTACCATTTGACTTTTGATGAATCATCTTCTTGCTGTAGCAGATGACTTAAGCAATCTAGAATAGTTTTAGCTAAATAACAGGATCTCCATCTTTTTACAACATTAGGACAACAAAAGCACTTGAACGCAACACACTGGTAAATACCAGTTCACAAGTGGAAAATATCATTGTTCCATAGCACGTAAACGCACCATTAATGTAGCCTACATAGTGGTATATACACCGGAACAAATCACCGCATTACTGAATGATTCAGCACTTTGAATGAATCAGTTGAGTCAAAGAATCAATGACCGATTAACTGCCTCATTCCTGAACTGTTCAGCTGTTTGAACGAATCACTTGAATAAATGACTCAATAACTCACTCGTTAAGGCGGTCACCTGTCGCCCCCTACTGGTGGTTTAGTTTCGTGTTTAAAACGTCTCGGTTACGTATGTAACCCTCGTTCCCTGAGTAGGGAACGGAGACGTTACGTCGGATGGCGACGAATGGTGTTTCGCTTAGAACACCTATCGAATTCGAGTATTACAAAACGAGCCAATGGCAAAGAAATGCCATGGGTCTGCGGAATTTGCATAGCGTATCTCCGCCTTACCTCGTGGGTATAAAAGGAGGACGCCGGCAACAGGCAGATATGTTTCTTCACTGAGGAGCCAAGACTGAGCTCAGGCGATCCCCGCGGTACAGCGGAAAGTGGCAGGAAGACGTAACGTCTCCGTTCCCTACTCAGGGAACGAGGGTTACATACGTAACCGAGACGTTCCCTTTCGTTGTCACTCCGAGTTACGTCGGATGACGACGAATGGGGTTACCAGTCTAATCACGCCACCTTCTCAGCTGTCTTCCAGTGCCCTGCGTAAATCTGAGATCCCTGTCGTGAGACTGGCACGGACGAAGGACTCCTATTTAGCACAGGAATACCAAGGTACACTGGGGAGCATATCCCAAAGTTTAGGGGAAATATGCAATTACTGCCAACCCAGAGGGGGGGGACTTAGAGAATACACATATGACCCGAAGGAGACATATGGAGAACACTGGGGTGTCCAGCCGCAGGTGGAATATTTCAACCCCAGGGGTGGCAAGGTGGCTTGCCAAGGGAAAGACACATGCTCAAAGAGGCTTACAGTGGAAATACACATGTGGGGGTCGCTCAGAGGAGGGACCATGCACACGGGAGGCACCTTGCCGACACGCAGGCAATAGACACTGGCGCCGAGGTCAGGAGTGCTGGAGGAGCTCAGGGCTTTCGGGGAAGCTCACCTGAGGAGAATATCGCACGTATCCAGTCCGTGGAGTGGAATGGCGAGCAAGCGAAGACACCTGAGCGGGTCCAGTACTAGCTGGTTGAAGCGAGTACACGAGAGGACACTGGCTCCACTCGGAGATTATAGAATCTGGCGAATGTGTTAGGTGTCGCCCAGCCTGCAGCTCTGCAGATGTCTGTTAGCGAGGCGCCATGCGCTAGAGCCCAAGAGGATGCCACACTCCGGGTGGAGTGGGCAGTCACACCAAGGGGGCACGGTCGACCTTGCTGCTGGTATGCCAAAGCAATGGCGTCCACTATCCAGTGAGACAACCTTTGCTTTGAGAGAGCCTTTCCCTTCAGCTTCCCACCATAACAGACAAAGAGCTGGTCTGAGGTCCTGAAACACTGCGTCCTATCTACATAGGCGCGGAGAGCGCGTACTGGACAGAGCAGTGCAAGGCTGGGTCTGCCTCCTCCAGGGGCAGCGCTTGCAGGTTCACCACCTGGTCCCGGAAGGGAGTGGTAGGAACCTTGGGCACGTATCCAGGCCGGGGTCTCAGGATCACGTGAGAGTAAGCCGGCCCGGACTCCAGGCACGCTTCGTCAATGGAGAATGCGTGCAGGTCCCCTACCCTCTTGATGGAGGCCAGTGCAACCAGGAGCGCTGTCTTCATAGACAGGAATTTAAGCTCGACTGATTGCAGGGGCTCAAATGGAGCACTCTTCAGGGCAGTTAGAACCACTGAGAGGTCCGAAGAGGGAACGAGAGGAGGGGGACGGATTTAGTCTCCTCGCTCCTCTAGGAACCTGATAACCAGGTCGTGCTTCCCCACCGACTTACCTTCGATGAGGTCATGGTGTGCGGCAATAGCGGCAACGTAGACCTTCAGGGTGGAGGGAGACAGCCTTCGCTCCAGCCCCTGTTGAAGGAAGGAAGGCACAACGCTGATCGAGCATCTCCGGGGGTCTTCTCGG
The DNA here is from genome assembly GCF_051911475.1 of Siphateles boraxobius. Taxonomy (NCBI): domain Eukaryota; kingdom Metazoa; phylum Chordata; class Actinopteri; order Cypriniformes; family Leuciscidae; genus Siphateles; species Siphateles boraxobius. The sequence continues at coordinate 1,996,868 of NW_027509130.1, read as the reverse complement.
TGAGAAGAGCACCCGCTGACGAAGAGGTTCCACTTCAACGCATAGACGTGTCACGTGGACGACGCCCTAGCGGAAGTGATGGTAGCCACCACCGCTGGTGGTAGGGTACTCAAACCTGCCTCGTCCCATCGAGGAGCCACACGTGGAGGTTCCAGAGATCGGGACGAGGTTGCCATAGGTGGCCCCGTCCCTGAGGAAGAAGGTTCTTCCTCAGAGGGATCGGCCAGGGAGGTGCTGTCGCGAGGAGTACTAGTTCGGAGAACCAGGTCTGGGCGGGCCAGTACGGCGCGACCAGAATGACCTGCTCCGCATCCTCCCTGACCTTGCGCAAGGTCTGCGCAAGAAGGCTCACTGGGGGAAACGCATACTTGCTGCCCCGCGGCCAGCTGTGCGCCAGTGCATCCGTGCCGAGCGTGCCCTCGGTCAGGGAATAATACAGGTCGCAATGGGTCGAGTCGTGAGAGGCAAACAGATCTAACTGTGCGTCCCGAACTGGTCCCAAATCAGCTGAACCTACTGGGGATGGAGTCGCCTATCTCCCGGGAGGGGCTGAAGCCGTGAGAGCTCGTCGGCTGCACAGTTCAGGGCTCCGGGGATATAAATGGCATGAAGCGACCTCAGATGCTTCTGACTCCATATGAGGACACAAGGGTCTGATCAACCCTGCTGGGTCACCTGGGTGAGGGTGTATGAAACACCCAGTGACCTCAGGAACATCACTGAAGATACATCCCAGCATCATTGGATGTATCTTTGACATAAATAAGTTAAAAAAACTTAACTTGTTAAGGCACATTAGGATGTGGTGTTTAAAAAAATGAAACAAATATTTAGCTGTTTATTTTCTAAGTAAAGTTTAGAGGGTTAGACTGGAGGACACATGCCCCTCAACAGAGAATAACACACAAATCAGATGTAAAGTTGTACATTAACTCTTTATATTGCCTAGAAATTAACCTGATTTCTGTAAATATATGTCAGTTGTCCACATATTTCGTAAAAAAACAAAACAAAAAAAAACATACATATATCTATGGGGGGAAGGTGTACCACATCCTGTCTGTAACAGAAATGACTTTGGTTTGTGGCATTGCTGCAAATCTCGATGCAAGTACTACAGCTCACAGATACAAACTGGGTGCTGTTGTATGATAAAACTTTAAAAAAATCAGCTTTTTTTGTGATTTTTTTTCAAGTTTTGTTTGATTAAATACCAAGCACACATTTAAAAAAATATTGTAACCAAGAGATGTGTAAATTAGCTCAAAACTGTTGTTTAGTGAAATGTGGAGTAAAGCCACGCAGACACAGTTTTACATTATTTAATGCCATCAGAAAACTCAAACGTATTCAGTGAAATTCTTTTGTAGCCCCCTATAGCTGTTCAGTACAACCATACTTTATTGCAGTAAACAACTGCTGTCACAGTCACCACCTAATGTCATCGTCTCTGTCACTGTCATCGCCACGGTCTAATGTTAGTCCCCGTCTGCACTACAGTTCCCAGCATCCTCCTTGGCCGTTTCGCATATGTGTCTTGGAATAGATCATCTCATTATTTGGATCTCGGTGGCTTCATCGTCCTTTTGAGAACATAAATGTTACAACCACAGTGTGAAGTGTTCTTTTTTAAATTGGTCACGTGATATTTGAGTGCACTTTCACATAACATTTGCAAACCTCAGTGTTTTTTTTCTTTTCTCATTGACTGTGGTATTTATTTTCTCCACAAGATTTAACCAGGTCACTGCAGTGTGCACATCTCTCTCAGACCAGATTGCAGGAAATTCGCATCTCGCTTACACACATTTATAGGCTGGATTGATCACGAGTGTCACGATGAAGATCTTTGCTCTGCTTTGTGTCTTTCTTCTTTTTGGGACTTTGCCTTCAATTCAAGCAGGTAATTATAATTATTATTATTATTATTATTATCATTATTATTATCATCTTGTACGTTTCGACCATCAGGTCTTCATCAGGCACAAACTTTGTGAAATAGGATACAAATCTTTATGAACACCTTAATTAGGTGCACTCTCAATAAAGATATAACCCCTCACAGGGAGAAAAATACCTCAACTCTCTTAAACTTTAACAGAATATAGTTTCCAAACATATCAAAATATATTAAAAATGTTTTAAAAAATATTAAAAAATATCGAAGTAAATATCGAACACCTCATTCAATACAAAGGGCGACAAAGTATTTAAAGTATATATCCAAAAGGATTCACGTTGTCCTCTCAAAATCTCCTCTTAATGGTTTCTATACTCTCTCTATGACCATGTATTGTAAGGCGCGAGGGAACAGTGATAATCAAAAAGTGAAAAGCAATTAAATAAATGTTTACTGTTTGATCATTATTTATTCAATTTATTAATAAACGTTATCTATTAAACAAATTAATAAATGTCGATTTTGGGTTCATTTTAAGCAAGCAATATAGTTATTTTTAAACAATAGTTGAGTTACCCAGCAGGTTGGGTAAAAAAAACAACCCAGTTGCAAGTTTAACCCAACTTGTTAACCCAGCATTTTTATATATGTGTATTAATCCAAAGAACATCATAATCATTAAAACAATTTCCTACATGGACTATAGGACTTGTTTTGTAGAATATTGTCAATAAAAACGACTTGTAAATTTTTCCATGAATACATGTATTTTTCATTAATAAATGGGTGGTCTGTACACTCTGGCATTTTTCTGTATATTACTGTATACTGTTATATCTTGTTCTGTTTTTAAAAAAAAATCAGAAGGATGACTTAAAAGTTAAACATTAAAATGTTGTCAAAATTTCGACTTTTTAAGTCATAATTTTGATGTAGTATGTCATAATTTTTACTTTTGTCTTATAATTATGACTTTTATTAATAATTAAGTGTAATAAATTAGTAAGTCATAATAATGTAATACAAACTTTACAGAACCAGTTCTGTTCAATGGGATCCATCATGACATCCTGTAAAATGAAAACATCAAAGTATGGGGTGGACAGGGCAAGCTTGCTTGCTCTCTGCCTTCACAAAGTTATATGCTGCGCATGTGTGGCACTTCTTTCTGCAACAACAATAACTCAGGATAGTTAGTCAAATTCATCAATGGCCATTAATTTATTGGGATTATTTTCACCAGTGGGCATATTTTATCTAGTGGGGTAATATTTATACTTTATAAATATTTTATAAATTTAGATACAGCTGTTTTGATTGACAAAATGTATTTGTCTTGGTGTTTCTCAGAACACCATCTTTCACACACTTTCACACACCCCTCTCTGGCCAGAGAATCATACCGTTTTGTCTGCCTTAGCAGTTTATGAACTGAATATGGAACCATATATTAGGAGTGGAATATCACCAAATCGAACAACTTTTGCCGACAGAAGCTACTGAACGTAGACACAATGTGGCATTCCCCTTGCGACTGTCTAAACGTTAGGATATTCATTTTCAATTGTCCGATGCAGTCGCCATGTGATTGAGTTTAACACAGTGAACGTAAACCTAACCTTTCAAAATCAAATAGATTAAACACTTTAAAATAATTGTATAGACCTACAGTTGCAGTTGAGAAAGTCAGTTTTTATTTCTCAAATGCAATTTGTCATTCATTGCACAATTTAAAACTTTTTGTCGTTGCTCATGAGGTACACTGTAAAAACGAATTAGTTCAGTTTACTTAATTAAATTGTGCAAACTCGTTGCCTTAATTTAAGTAAGTAAGCATAACTTAATTACATCAAGTTATTCTTACATAATCTATTTAAGTTTTGTCAACTTAATTCTATCTGTGATCTGAGGAAGTGTACTCCCAGATTGCATTGCGGCATGAATAAATTAATTGCTTTGTTTTACCATTTTTGGCTTTATTTAACCATTAAAATTGTATTTGCTATAGTTATTGGGGTTATACTGACAAGAGACAGCAAATAAAATTGCAATGGTCTAATTAATTAAAGTAATTAAAAAAAAACTTGTTACCATTGTTGTGGTTTGCATGCTGAATGTTGAAGTCTGTGTGTGACTCAAACAAAATTGCAAGATATTGTCACAAATATAGAGGGATTATATCAACCCAATTAAAAGTTTATGCCATAAGTGTTTGCAATTAAAATGTAAAAAGATCATTATTTAGCATGATAATAATGTAGTACATCATAAATACATTCATTAAGAACATGGAAATAATTTAAGCATAAATACTGTATATATCATATTTCTTACTTCACTTCCTTTGAAATCAAATAACTGTGATTTCATGTTGCATCACTGCATCAATTGGAAGAGAATCTGAATGATATAAATTAAGTTCCAAGTGCCCAAGCAAAGGGAACACTAATCACAATAATGGTGAGGAATTTTAGGTTGATTTTAGGAAATCAACATGAATTTATCAAGTCAACTTATGTGACGTTCTTCCAAAATGTTTAGTTGTATTGACAACAGTAACAGTAACATTAAACAAGACTGGAAAATAAGTGTATGCAACTAAGAAGAATGATGAATGCAGAAGTGGAAGAAATTAGTGAAAAGTCTATTAAGAATTGCCCCGCATCAAAAACCATTTGCCCCGCCTGCTTTTACTCAAACCAGGTACTCAAATCAGTCAAGTAATGTTTAATAGGGTTTTCTGAGTAATGAAGGCATATAAAAGAAGATTTGGAAATCTTCACACAATCTTGAATCCATGGACACAAATTAAAAAGCATTTCCTTCTCGTACCCCTGGTGATGACAGCATGTGATTTCAAAAGTTTAGAATTTTAGATTTATTGTTTCTATTGAATCTAGAAAATTGCCTTTTAATGAAATGGAGTGACCAATATAGTTGCTTTTCTAGTAAAAATGTGCCCTATATCGTATATATACCTGTTACTGGTACCTATTAAAATCAGATTCAAAGAGTTAGTTGAAGAAGAAATATGAAGAATTGCTGAAAAACCAGTGGATATTCAAAAACAATCAAGTTAATATGATAACTAACTACATTTGAAATGGTCTCTGTAGTGATCATTGAAAATGCAGCACCTGACCCGGAAGTCTTTCTGTGTGGATTGTCATTCAGTTGATCTTGTTGGACTCATAGGTTTTATCATCAGGCTGTGATGACACTCTCGGTCTGAAAATGAGAACTGTCCCCTTTTCCTGCACTTATTGCCTCTTTCCATGTGGACGTTTCAGAAGTGTCCACTTCCTCTTTCAGGACGGGGACGGGGGGAGACGGGTATGTGGGGGGTGGGGGGCTGAAGGTAAACACATCAGCCACTTCCTCTTATGGCACTCTCAGTCATTCAACTTTTCCAGGTATGGTGTCTGCAATTTTGAACACTCAGAGAACTGCAACACTCACATTAAACCTACAGAATAATAACTGAAAGTCTCATCTGGTTATCAACACAGCAGTTCTTCATTTTATTAAAAAGCTTAGTCCTTCATTGCAGGAAAAAAACAAGCATTCTTCGTTGCAAAACACAGGAACAACCAGGAAAACTCTAATTAGAATATAGTGCAAAATCTAAAAATTCTTTCTTTTCTATTTTTTTTTTTTTACAAGAAAACAAAATAAAATGACTAAGATGTCTGTAATGTGCCTGTTCAAATCACAGGGTAAAGCAAACTTTGTTTTAATGATTACTTCAATCAGAAAGCGAGGTGACGAGGCGCAGAGGAAGCACCGGGAAACAAAATCAAAACACCCGGCAGCATGGCGCACCAGAAAGTCCTTTCTTTTGTCCTTCTTTTGATAAAGTTTTTTTTCGGTTAAACTATCGCCACTGCATCCTCTTAGTCCGCCATGATTGTTTACTCTGAAGTCACGTTTGATCCCGAGGGATTTTGCGAGATTTTCTGTCTGACCAGGGAATGCTTGGGAGTCAAATCGGTTTGTGTGTGATGTGTTGATTTAGCCGTGTGGCTGCGCACCACACACTGTACGACCAAAACTGTTAGAGCCGTGATTTTTTATCGCCGTGTATGTGGTCTCTCAGGTTTGGAAAATCAGCCGACAATTTTAAAATCGTCCCGTGTGAACCAGGCTTTATATAAGATCATGACCAGCTGCTACCTCAAGTGAGCACAATTTGTGCTGCACAAAACATACTTTAAATAATCACGCAAACATACCTTTATCTTGCTCTTTTTTCTCCTCCTCTGTCCTTTTTTTTTTATCTTTTTTTGCACCAGAGGGATACGTCCTTTTTTGTGACATGGCTTAACATTACTTTAACTATGCGCGGTTGCGCACAAATTATCTATGCACGCAATGTGTCTAGTTTATGCGCAATATGCTGTCAGACACAGCAGCAGTTGTAGGCAGGTATATTGATCATGAAATTTAGAATTTTCTTGTCTTGAATTATTCATTAATTTATATTCATGTCACTTAAGATATTTAATATGTAAAAAAAAAAAAAAAAAAAAACTGATTGGTGGCCCCCTGGTGGCGAGGGGACCCCAGGCAGCCACTGAGTTTGCTTATGCCTTGGGCCGGATCTGCCCATATATGATATTTTTACATTCAACAAGGGTATGGCAACATAGGCCAACAACATTCAAAAATACAGAACATAACGTTTTAGTATTCCAAAGTGTTAGTATGTTAGATAAGGTTAGATATTAGAAACATGGTTAGGTTAATATTCAGTTTAAAATTTCCACCACACCTTTTTATGGGTATTTTATTCCTCTTCATTGCAGAGAGACACTCTCTGTATTACATTTACACTGGTTTGTCCAAACCTGTGGATCTGCCGGGCATCTATGAATTCACTGCTATGGGTCTGCTAGACGACAGACAGATTGACTATTACAATAGTAAAGAAAAGAAAAAGATTCCCACACAGTCCTGGATGAAAGAGAAAATGCAGGAAGATTACTGGGAAAAAGGCACTCAGTCGAGAAAGAGCAAAGAACAGTGGTTTAATGTCAATGTCAAGATTGTGATGGACCGCATGAGACACAATACATCAGGTGAGAAACATTCATACAGTTTAACCTTATACCTAAATTAATTAATCATGTTATTTTTTATTATTGTTGCAAACATTCAGCTTCATCTCTATTTCAGATCTTCATGTTCTTCAGTGGAGACACGGTTGTGAAGTTGAGCAGCAGGGAAGTGAAGTGACGTTTTCCAAAGGTGTTTCTGAGTACGGCTATGACGGAGAAAACTTCCTGTCTTTTGATGATAAAGAGTCTCAATGGGTCGCCCCAGTTGACACAGCTCTACTAACCAAGAGAAAATGGGACAATGTGCCGATCCTAAACCAATACACCAAAGGCTACCTGGAGAATGAGTGTGTGGCGTGGCTCAAGAAATTCAGAGAATATGCAGACGAGGAGCTCAGAAACGGCTGTGAGTTTGGATGTGTTCACACTGTCAGTCCAAATCTGATTATCCGTGAATCCGAATGTAATCCGATCCTAAATTATTCACTGTCCACAATGTGTATCTCTTCAGTTTTGTTTTGTGTGTCCATGCCGCTCTTTTGTTTTCCGAAATATCTTCATTGCTCTCTATGGAAATGACGTTGTGTTGGTACTGTGGGTACGCGCAAAAAACAACAGCAACAGCAGCAGCAACATAGAGGGGATTGCAATACAAATTTGTCTTATTTAAAACATGACACGATGTGTAGCTGGCGTGCTGGACTACTGTAGGAGGCCAGACTCAAAACATATCACCATTATATTGTAATTTTCTGCTCACACTGCACTTAAAGGTACAGTGTGTAATTTGTAGCTGCATCTAGTGGTGAGGTTACATATTGCAACAGGCAGAAGTTACAGTGGCCGACAGGAAGTGATGTCGTCGTCTGAGACAGCAGAGAGTAGCCAGTTCAACAATGAAGTTTCTTTACAAAGATAAATTAAGAAATTAGGTTTACTTAATTATTCAGTAAAACGATACGTTATTGCAAATATTATTGTTACTTGTTCATCATTGTGTGAGTGTTTTATTCACTGACTTTTGCTTGATCTTTGCATGAAAAACAACAGTGACAAAACGCGTTTGTCCGTTCAGGGCTCCTGTTGAAACATGACGATGTAAGGCAGAGGTTGGCAAGTTCGGTCCTAGAGAGCCGCTGTCCTGCAGAATTTAGTTCCAACCCTAATCAAACACACCTGAACAAGCTAATCAATGTCTTCAGGAGTACTAAGACTATAGGCAGGTGAGGTTTTTTTCAGTGCTGGAGCCAAACTCTGCAGGAAAGTGGCTCTCTAGGACCGAACTTGCCTATCCCTGATGGAAGGAGACCCGCGGTGTGTGTAGACAGAGATGAATCATTCTAGGGTAATAAAAACATAACGGTTCATTAAGTAAGGTCTTTATACACCACTCAAAACATAGTTATGTATATGATATTGCATTTCTGTCAACAGATCCTCCTTAAAATTACACAATGAACCTTTAACTGCAACAACTTTGTTTCTGCAGCAACTGTCAGCATGTTTCTAATAACAACGTCTGACGTTTTAATGTGATTTTTTTTTTTTTGCCGTTCACACATGCTAAATGTGTTCGGATTCCAATCGGATTTGCACAGAAATCATATTTGAACTGACAGTCTGAATGAGGCTTAAATGTGTTTGTTTATTATCTGCAGGTTTCATATAGAGATGAAACTGATTAATGAACTGATTTCTGTGTTTTCAGCTCCTCCAGATGTGTATTTGTTTGTAATAAGGTGTATCAGTGACAGATCCAAGCTGAAACTGACCTGTCTCGCCACCGGCTTCTACCCCAGAAACGTGATGATGACCATTAGGAAAGATAACACATCTCTGCCTGAACGTGAGATTGAATCCTCAGGAATGAGACCAAACCATGATGGATCCTATCAGCTGAGGAAGAGTGTGGAGATCAAGGAGGAGGAAAGAGATCAATATGATTGTCTTGTGTCTCACAGTTCCCTCAAAGAACCAATTATCGACAAACTAGGTAGGCAAACTGCAAGCATTAATTCAACTATTATATGCATTGTAATGCCTTTTTCAGATACTATTTAGAATTCAAATATTCAGATATTGTTTCAGCTTTATTCATGTCTGAGAATAGCACTGATCTGCCACTACACACTTCCTTTTATCATGGTTTTCTAGATGCTGAATCACTGAATGCCGATACAGCTAATGCTGAAGAACCTTTGCCTAAGCAAGAGTCTGATGGTATGTCTTCACTCCTTTTTTAAAGCTTTGTTATTTATCAGGCAAATCTCCAATGGATTAGCACTGTAGATTTGACGTTTCACTGTTTCTCCAACAGGACAAGCGAGTTCTGCTGAAACATCACACAGCGTCACAACTGTTATATTTTATCTGTCTCTCATGTTTCATTTGATCTGGATATTTTGAAGCACTTTGCTCAAGAAACTGACATGATTTTCCAGACTCAATCTGAATGTTATAATGAACTTAGTCATTAAAAAAATTTATTAATCAAACGTGTGAGTTTGTCTTTCTGACTTGCATAGACACCCATGAGTTTGTTTCCACTGTAAAATAGAATTTCCATCAATATTTTCAATAATAAAATGCCAGACCTTTATGCACAGTAAAATGAATAGCTGTCTCTTGACCAACATTGCAAAAGAAAAATTTGCCATCTATATCTTTTTAAACTGAATAAGATAATGTTTAGCAGGTTATATTCTATGAATAATATTCTAGAAAATACTTCTCTGACCTCATTTGTTATGAAAAAATGATTAGACAGAAGTCAATTTCTCTTCAAGTGACATCATCCGCAAATTGACTCCAGTATATAATAACATTTGGTGATGTAAGAGTGTTGTTTTGGAACATGTCTATTTTTCAGCAGTTATTATTGCGAAAAGCATATTTCACAAAAGCGGGTTTGGGCGAAGAGGAGGGAGATTCAAACAATCCAGTCTATATGTGCACTCCAAAAGTAGAAAGGACAACTTGGTGAGAAACACACTATATAGTCGATGTGAAATGTCTGACAGAGAACTTACAAAATGTCAGAACTTCTTTCACTTTCACTTTGAATCGTGTGCCGCTGTTTGTCTCCTGAAGGAGGCGCTGTGACTCCATCAGAAAAAAAACAGGAAAAAATGCCTTGTCAGATCCGCAGTGATGAAATGTTTTAGCTCAATAAGATTAATCAGATGTTAACAATATTTTGTGTACAATCGATATTTAAAATAGTTGATCACTGTCACAGCTGCAGCTCTATTATAACTGATCTCAGATCAGCTGCTGTCTGGGCGACAGGAGGAATGCTGCACATGCGCAGTTTCTGTAGGCTTTTGTGAGTTGACATTAACGTGGAGCGCCACTTAGACAGTGGAGCGCCACTTGCAACAGTGTAACGGAAAGATGAGGAAACAATATTCATTCAACATTGTGAATAAGGAACAAAAACATTCATTTTAACACCGTGAAATACTAATATGACCCCCCCCCCCCCCCCCCTCCCTCCCATAATTATATGAGACACTGTAATAATAAAAGGTGCCTGGAGGAACCTTATAGGGTTCTTCACTTTGCCACACCGGCAGAACCGTCGGTAGATCCTCTAGGCCAGGGGTTCTTAACCTTTTTGATGTTGGGGCCCAAATTTTACAGTACAAAGTGGCCCAGGGCCCATTCAAATATTAGCACTGTATTGGTTTATTAATCTCACCATTGGTTTGATTTGTATTCAATAACTAAATGAAATCCACTTGCAGTTTAACAGGTTATTGTGTATGTAAACCTGCACATAGGCTACAACAAGATGCAAAACACACAACAATTCATGGAACAAATCAATCTGCATCAAGAACAAATTTAAAGGCTCAAGTCAGGCATATTAGCCTAACTAGTGCTGCACGATTAATCGTATCGCAATCGCGATGGCAAGCCAATGCGATTATATGACGCAAAATGCTGCGATTTTATATGAAATAAACAAATAGGGCTATTAACGTAATTAACGCAGCATCTGTTATTTTTGTCATCCTTTGGCTAGTGTTACATGATCCCGCTCTTATTCGTGCGAATGCTTTTGAACCATTCATGCGCGACAAGACAAAAGAGAATTTGCTGAATCACTTGAATCACTGCCTGTGAATGTCACTGCCTGTGAAAATGTATATAAATAAAAATAAAAACAATAAAATGTGTTGCTGAAAATAAATTCATAATAATATTTTTCAAAATAAATAAGTTGTAAATTAAAATTTAAATAAAATGTAAATGAAAAAATATAGCTTTATAATCTGCAAAATAATTTGATAATTGTTTCAGCAGTCTACATTTTTGCATGGTAGAACCTGAAGTTGCTCTTCATATCTGTTATAAATGAACAATAACAATCACAACAGTCCAGTTTGAACAAGCTACAACTCCCTATTTATGTTCCCCTCTTAATGAGACACTTGGGCCTGCTGCACAGATATTATCAGATCCAGCCTGCGTGGAATGGGGGAAAGGCTCACTCTCAGAGTAGCCTCCAGTGTTGGCATTACTGCCACTAGTGGTGGGATGGTGCATTGTAACGGCTGTTTCACACCGCAAGCGTGAGCGGCGCTTGAGCAGTGCGTCAGCGTAACTACATCGTCACTGCAGCTGCAGACGCGCGAGAGTATTCACACTGGAAGCGTTTGTACAGTGTCACAGTAGCGGCTCCAAAGCTACATATAAGCGAACAATTATTTACAAAGACAACTATACATTTGATTTTAGAAGTTGGTAAACCATATAGATGTCAGTAAACAACAAAACAACCAAGAAAACCGCTCCAATCTTGTCGTTTCAGTCATAGCATATTTTCAATAGGTTTACAAGAACGCAAACTCCGCAGATAAAGCACACACACACAAACACACACACACACACACACACACACACACACACACACACACACACACACACACACACACACACACACACACACACACACACACAACCGCACACTCGGGTTTGATTTGGGTTGTGCTAGCCTATGTAGCTGTCTGTGTATTTCATAAACTAAAAGAAAGTTTTTATATAATATTTTCTTGCTATTTTACTTTAGGTTTTTTAGTTTTTTATAATACACCATACTTTCACCCAAACTGAATTTGCCTATATTCCTTGCCTTTTTTGCCTACTCTAGTTCTTGTTAAAACTCAATAGACATGCTTATTCTGTGCATTTTGGGCACTTTTTGTGTGAAATCAAATTCATTTTGTCCATCAAAAGTGTGCTTTTCACTTTAATGGAGCGTGAGCAGCGCAGCAAAAATAGACTCGAATTCCCCGCTTCACTGCTGCTCACGCGACGCTCCTGCTTGACGCTCACGCGCTGCTCCTGCTCGCAGTGTGAATGCACTCATTGATTAACATGCAAGCCGACAAAAATACGGGCTGCTCACTTGCCGCTGACGCTTGCGGTGTGAAGCGGCCGTAACAGTCTCATGGATAACAGTGGTCATTCTGGTGTCTTCAATTGATAACTATTTTGGTCCCGCGGCCCTCGCGGCCCAAAGGTGAAAAACGTAAAGTTTTTTGCGGCCCTCCATGTGGCGCTCGCGGCCCAAGCGTGGGCCTATGGTTAAGAATAGGTGCTCTAGGCCCTCTAGCTAATTCAAAAGGGGCGGTTCTCTGTGGAACCTAACGTTTCCCGAGGAACTCCCCGATGACAAAGACGATTTTAATGAGTGATCTGGTGGCCACATGTATATTTTTGCATGCTTAACATTTATGTAAGGAGTAATTGATGCCAGGCCGTTGAGTTATTATAAAATAATGCACACCTGAGGTGGGAATGTAGCAGAGTGGCCGTTAAACCTCGGGTGTGATTTGTTTTCTAATAATTTAACGAACCGGAGTCAATTGTTACGCTTGTAATCGAGCGCTGTGTTAGTTCTGTTAGGCCACGTACTGTAGGCTGCTATCAGCTCACGTGGTCAGCTGTCAAATCGCTCCAACCCCCAGATAGCAACATTGTTTCGGCCCAAATCCGGCCCACATCTGGCACATGTGTAATACTGATCTGGCCAACATGCAGCGTGGAATGACGGCACTTGGGCGGACCGCTCCTGTTTGCTAGATCTGGGCCACAAGCAGGCCATAGCAATGCCACATGTCAGCCAAGAGCAAAGAAATAAACCAGAACCTGTTAAGCAGAATCACTGAAGGAAAGAAGAGAACAGAAAAAGAGACGAGCAGAAACACGAGAACTACAACTGACTTCAGACACCGCCTTAGATGAAATCCACTGAAGAGAAAAGAAGACATTAAATCTGTGAAGATCTCAGCAGAGGAGGATTAAACAACTCCACAAACAGCATTACCAGCTTCACTTATTACTAACCAGACTGACTTTATTTACGTCAGACTTTCGGTCAGGTTTAATTCTGTGTGTCATTTGTCAATCAGTCTATTTCATGATGATTATATAAAATCACCAGATAACCAGTGGCGTAACTTTGCTTTAAAAAGTGGTGGGGACACCGCACAGCTCGTTTTGTTTATTTAATAACCGAATTTACTTGGGGACTGAGTTCAGAGTTGGAAATACACTTAATTTTCACTTTGATGTAGGCCTACACACATGCATGTATCACATTCACAAATATGTCTATAAGCATCCGAATAAGCAAAACGTAACATTCACAACACATCTAGGTTAGCCTAATAAATATATCAAAATAAGATCAGTGAACTTGGGAACTGTTCGTTTTTTTTATTTAAGGGGCTACTGGAGGAGTTTTGAGATCTGTAGTCCAAAAAAGACTTGACCCTCCCTTCGCCTGTTCGCCAGTAGGCTAATAAATTGTTCTATGACCCTCCAAAATGATTGTGAAAAAAGGTGACCCTCCCTGATAATTTATTGATTATGTTTGCGCATGGCAAAGATGTTCAGATAGCCATTGGTTTTTTTTACAACCATGACAAACAACTAAACTCCTGCTTTCTCAGCTTAGTAGGGCTGTAACGAGACCAAACCTACAATTCGGTTCGTATCACGATTTTTTATTTTAGGTTTGAAAAAAAAAATAAACATGTTTTCGGTGCTGAAGCAGTGGTGACGCCTGACACATTCATGTAACATGGCGCTGCCAATAAAATATCTAAAAGCTGCCACAAAGAACCAGCAAAAGTAATGATTATGAATATGTCAAATATAGCAAGGAGACATTTTAATTGTTTATTAATAAACAAGTGTTTTCTGTGTCAGTGTGTCGGCTGCAAAGATGAAGTTGACGATCCTGACTCGCGATCTTCACAGTAGTGAACGCACCAGAGAGAAATGCACATTTCATGGATTAAATAAGCAGAGAGCAGTCTGTTTTCTTTCGTTTTGAATTGTTCTGTTTACAAGTAGGCCTAGACATTTCAAGCTTTCTATATATTTCTCAGGTCTGTGAGAGGGAAGTACAATATACGCTGAGTTTCGATTCATTTATGAGACGAGAGTCCAGTTCACGCGCCGGCGCCTCCATGATATTTTATTTAACCTTTATTTAACCAGGAGAGTCCCATTGAGATTAAGAACCTCTTTTGCAAGGGTGACCTGGTCAAGACAGGCAGCAGTACAAACACAAATAACGCAGAAGCGCTAACATTTCATTTAAAATAATGTTTACAGTCTAAGAGCATTTAGCCTACATATTAAGGCATCTGCCTCTAAATCTTTCATTTTGGATTTAAAAGCATTTAGCGAGATTAACTCAATGAGTTTCAAGTCCTTTTTCAAAGTAGGCCTGACGGTGCAGAATACAGAAATGCCTTCTTTCCCGTTTCCGTACGGGCCTTGATGATCTATTTTCTACTATAGCCAGGCCTATTTACTTCTTAATTATTAAATCCAGGCAATTGGTTGATGAAACATTGATTAAAATTAAGATACAATTAATAAAAAACGAAATTCACTTTAAAGAAAGGCTTTGTGCTTTCTGTTTGAAGTCTCTGTGAAAGTTTTAAAGTCGCTTTCAGAGCGGTCATGTCCGTAATGGAGAACTGTCACGTCCGTAACATTTTTTTCCTCATAAATGCGAACATGAAAAATAAAATAATAATAATATTTTATATTCTATTGAGGCTGACCATTCTTCATCCGGTTAGTAGGCTATTAGGCCACTTTTGTTTTGCGTAGTGTAATTCATAAAATTACTAAAAAATATTTTGCCACCTAAAAGTTAAAGATTTTTTCTGTCATGTCTCGTGTATTTGCCTCATATGAAATATAAAACGCATGTGTAGACTGATATTTTTCTAATGTCTGGACTCCTTTATTAAGGGGGTATGGATATATAAACAGACGTTTCAGTATTAAACGCATTTTCTGAGAATTTATATTTTTTTTATATTTTTATTTTAATTTATGTTTTGAACGCAAATGTCACGTCCATAACGCTTGAATTGCCCAATTTTAAAGAATTTATCCTCAACTAGGTTTTTTTTGGTGTAGGTCTACGTATTTTATTATGTTAACTTCAAATAATACTAATAGTAATTTATAAATAGCTCTACGTCTTACACATCACACTCCACTGTTATGGTGACAATTTCAGTAGATTTACTCACTAACATTGTTGTGGAAACACAATAAGAAACTAAAATATGGTAGTATCATCCTACAGCGCACATTCTATCAGCTGCAGTTCTGGCGCCTCAGTCCCAATACTGTAAAACTCGACGTACATTCACATCACATGTTAATGCAGCGGTAGTTACACGCAGGAAACTGTTATTCGCAATCACAACAGATATTCATCATTGAGAGGACGTTGAAAAGCTTCTGACCGCTTTTTTTTAAAAATTGTTAAATTAATGAATTCGATTATGAAAGATGCCGATTTGTAGATTGTGCGTATCCTTTAATATATACCTTCCGCAATCTATTTTTCAATTACGTTTAAAAAGTGGTGGGGACAATATCGTGCCTGTCAAAAAGTGGTGGGGACATGTCCCACCCGTCCCACTCATAAATTACGCCCCTGCAGATAACCATCATCACCTGATCTCATTTCACAATGCTTCCTTTGCTGTTACAAATGTGTTTCACAAACACACTGTCACAGCAGCCAAAAAAGACAAAAGATATGATAAGAGTTAGAGCCCAACTAATGGAAACACTAATCACTTATGGTGACTTCAAATGAAACAGAGTTAAACCTCTGTTAATTCTCAATAAAACTTGTGTAGACGTCTGACAGAAATAAAGTCAGTCTGGTTAGTAATAAGTGATGTAGGTAATGCTGTTTGTGGAGTTTTTTATTCCTCCTCTGCTGAGATCTTCACAGATTTGTAAACTTTTTTTTTTAAAACAATTCCCATTGTGCTCTTGCAGTAATGTTTGCAGGACCACAGCAACAGCCTTGGGGTTTCTCTGTTTGTAGACTACTTGTATTACTGTGATGAACACACAGGTCTTTGGACATGATTTTGTAGTTTTTTCCAGTTTTGTGCATGTGTATAATCTGTATTTAGGTCCTGTGAATATTGTACGGCTGGATGTATGTTTCACACTAACCAAACTATTTTCATAAGAACAGATTTGACATGGGGGAGAGCGGGGAAAGTTGTCACATGGGTAAGTTGTCACACTGTTCATAACTCCAACACTAGAGGCTCTATCTCAAAAATCAAATAGCCACTTTGTGTGGATTCTTCTTCTATAGTCAAATTCCTGTTCACATGTGGTCAAGATCACTCTAATCTGACGTTAGCACAATTTTCTTATTTTTCTGCTTAAAAAGTAAAAAATGTGCACTTTACATTTTATGCAATACAACTTTGTTAGGTATGAATGTTAAAAATTATTATGTTGCACAAAATAGATGAGACAGTAATGAGTCTTTTGATACTTTAGCTAAAGTGCTATGTTGAGGTAATCTTGAGATTTAGCCAACATTAACACACATGTCAGTTTGGGGCAAGTTGTCTCACTGACTTTGGGGCAAGTTGTCACACGTGACAATTTGCCCCTGTACAAATAAACGCATAGAACATTGTGATATTGCTAATTTATTTGTAATTGAAATAAGGGTTTTGAAGGAAAGAAAGGAAGGAAGGAGGAAAGATGGTTCGAAATTATCAACGAAAGACCA
Source organism: Siphateles boraxobius (assembly GCF_051911475.1). Lineage (NCBI taxonomy): Eukaryota > Metazoa > Chordata > Actinopteri > Cypriniformes > Leuciscidae > Siphateles > Siphateles boraxobius. The sequence continues at coordinate 1,979,815 of NW_027509130.1, read as the reverse complement.
TGGCAGTACACCACCTGACATAATGTTAAAGGCCAGGGTCTATCACCAACTCTGCTCTGCCAGGCTCTAGCACCAACTCTGCTCTGCCAATCTCTAGCACCAACCCTGCTCTGCCAGGCTCTAGCACCAACTCTGCTCTGCCAAGCTCTAGCACCAACTCTGCTCTGCCAATCTCTAGCACCAACCCTGCTCTGCCAGGCTCTAGCACCAACTCTGCTCTGCCAAGCTCTAGCACCAACACTGCTCTGCCAAGCTCTAACACCAACCCTGCTCTGCCAGGCTCTAGCAGCAACACTGCTCTGCCAGGCTCTAGCACCAACCCTGCTCTGCCAAGCTCTAGCACCAACCCTGCTCTGCCAGGCTCTAGCACCAACTCTGCTCTGCCAAGCTCTAGCACCAACCCTGCTCTGCCAGGCTCTAGCACCAACCCTGCTCTGCCAGGCTCTAGCAGCAACACTGCTCTGCCAGGCTCTAGCACCAACACTGCTCTGCCAAGCTCTAGCACCAACCCTGCTCTGCCAAGCTCTAGCACCAACCCTGCTCTGCCAAGCTCTAGCACCAACCCTGCTCTGCCAAGCTCTAGCACCAACACTGCTCTGCGAAGCTCTAGCACCAATCCTGCTCTCCAACCCTGCTCTGCCAAGCTCTAGCACCAACACTGCTCTGCCAAGCTCTAGCACCAACCCTGCTCTGCCAGGCTATAGCACCAACACTGCTCTGCCAAGCTCTAGCACCAACCCTGCTCTGCCAAGCTCTAGCACCAACCCTGCTCTGCCAAGCTCTAGCACCAACACTGCTCTGCCAGGCTCTAGCACCAACACTGCTCTGCCAAGCTCTAGCACCAACCCTGCTCTGCCAGGCTCTAGCACCAACCCTGCACTGCCAGGCTCTAGCTCTAGCACCAACCCTGCTCTGCCAAGCTCTAGCACCAACACTGCTCTGCCAGGCTCTAGCACCAACACTGCTCTGCCAAGCTCTAGCACCAACCCTGCTCTGCCAGGCTCTAGCACCAACCCTGCGCTGCCAGGCTCTAGCACCAACCCTGCTCTGCCAAGCTCTAGCACCAACCCTGCTCTGCCAAGCTCTAGCACCAACACTGCTCTGCCAAGCTCTAGCACCAACACTGCTCTGCCAGGCTCTAGCACCAACCCTGCACTGCCAGGCTCTAGCACCAACCCTGCGCTGCCAGGCTCTAGCACCAACCCTGCACTGCCAGGCTCTAGCACCAACCCTGCGCTGCCAGGCTCTAGCACCAACCCTGCTCTGCCAAGCTCTAGCACCAACCCTGCTCTGCCAAGCTCTAGCACCAACCCTGCTCTGCCAAGCTCTAGCACCAACACTGCTCTGCCAGGCTCTAGCACCAACCCTGCGCTGCCAGGCTCTAGCACCAACCCTGCTCTGCCAAGCTCTAGCACCAACCCTGCTCTGCCAAGCTCTAGCACCAACACTGCTCTGCCAAGCTCTAGCACCAACCCTGCTCTGCCAGGCTCTAGCACCAACACTGCTCTGCCAAGCTCTAGCACCAACCCTGCTCTGCCAGGCTCTAGCACCAACCCTGCGCTGCCAGGCTCTAGCAGCAACCCTGCTCTGCCAGGCTCTAGCACCAACCCTGCTCTGCCAAGCTCTAGCACCAACCCCGCTCTGCCAGGCTCTAGCAGCAACCCTGCTCTGCCAGGCTCTAGCACCAATGGAAATTTTGATGGAAATGTGCATTGTTTGGATTTAAATAATTGTTTTTCCAGATTCTCCAGGCACAATAGTTTATATTTCCAGTTTTGGTTCGAAATAAATTAAAATCATAAATAAAAAAAATTTAAAAAATCAATATTCGCAATTAAGTAGTTGTGTTCTTATTTTTAGATAATCTAGTGTGACAACTTAACCTCTGATGGGGCAAATTGTCTCAAGTGCACACTCTCTATTCTACAGTCTACAACTCTATAATGAGATAAGATATGAAGATGTTATGACTACAACATATGTGCCCAAGACTTCCTTCTTTCATTTGGTATGACATTTATACCATTGGTATGTATGGTGCTCAGTAAATGTTAGACAGTGTGAAAAGTGTGACAACATACCCCGCTCTCCCCCTACAACACACACTGTATAATTTCCTCTTTTGAAGAAGTTGAACTACTACGGAATGATTACCCAATGTCTTCAGTAAATTTAAAGGTAAAGAAGATATGACTGAAAGGTGACAATCTATAAAATAAATAGCATAAAGGTTCTGGTACAAAACTGTTTGCACTTATTTCTATAATATATAGTCCTAGGCCTACCACACATTTTTTTAAAGCACAAATACAAACACTTCCTCTTTCTGCTTTGTCGTGTTATTTAAGGAACTGCTCTGGTGTGATTTCAAAGAAATCCTGTGTCATGTGATTTCAAGGTAACCTGTGTATAGACTTCAAGCAACGCTGCACAGTCGGCGTGACATCAAAGTATCGCGAGAGTGATTCAAAAACATATGGAGCGCCTGCTCTCCAATCGCTCTCGCGATACTTTGATGTGACACACTGATCGGTGTGTGTGCAGCGCTGCTTGAAGTCCAACAAGCCTGATAACAGCAGAGAGCTTTCACTTGCTGTTTAGACGTCTGGAGTTAGACAAAAGACACACACAGAAATCAACACTCAGGTATGTCTTTATTTCCTTAATACGATCAATTTGATCACTTTCATTTCACCTACAATTTTGCGGAACCGCAACGTAAAAATAAAGATTTTAAAAAAAAATGTGAAAAAAAATCTAACATTACGAGAATAAAGTCGACATATTTCGAGAATAAAGTCGAAATATTTCGAGATTAAAGTCATTTTTTTTATTATTTGATTATTAGTTATTTAATGTTTAAAACGGCAACAGAGAGTACCCACTAAGCAAAAAACGTAAGACATCTTTTCAACGTCTTTGCCACAAAAGTCGTAGGCTATGTTAAAATAAGTCCACTGAGGAGCCAGAATAAGAGTTTTTATGACGTCTTTTTTTGACGTGTTCTGCACGTCTGAAATAGACGTTCATAACCTTCGGACAGGTTAAAAACTAGTTCAAATGTGGCCATTGTGGACATATTTTCAACATCATTTATGGTCTCATTTAGATATAATTTATACTGTTCCTGGACCAAATAAACACAGGATGCATTGAATTGAAACTCATGTTTATTTCAATGTAATTTCCATTTGTAATTGCAAAGCAACTCACAGACAGTTTGTGTTTGTCCAAAAATCATGAACATAAAGGAAACATCTGTAAATCTTTGGAACATGAGAGAAACCAGATCTGAAGGAAAGACTTTCTGGCTCAGACACTTGTGCTGCGCTTAATCACAGACATAAAATACAGATACTTTGACTATTTCTGTCAGACATCTACAGAAGATCTTAGTGAGAATTAACAGAGGTTTAGATGTCGATATTTGTTTCATTTTAAGTCACCATAGTGGTGAACAGTTTTTGCTTTAGTTGGGCTCTTGATCCGCGTTCTTATTGCGTTAGCTTTTCTTGCTTCTGACATTCATAGACAAAAATAACCCACATAGCAAATGTATTCTGGCCCAGCTCCGGGCCACACAATCACTTTTCCCTCTGCCCATGACGGCCCTGAAGTGGCCCAGAACTGGATTAAAGTAAAGGGTCACACATGGGCCATAACTGGCCCGAAGCTCAGCCAGTTAATCACACTTAAGTGGCCCTGAATTTGGGCCAAAACAGGTTTTATTATTGGTACCAATTCTCAGCCATAAGTTAACCATATCAACACCACCCTTAAACCAGAAAACCCAAAACTGAGCCATAACCCAGCCTAATCTTACCCAAACCATGTGAACAAATAAGTCACAGGAAAATGCAATTCTCAAAATTAGTTTATTTAACAATAATGCACAAGCCAAAAAAGAAAAAAAAAGGAAATCTAGAATTGTGAAACTATGTGAAGGCTATTTTTTTAGTACATTCAAAGTTTAACATCTTATTACCACCTCAAAAAAGTGCATTTCATTTCAAAATGTTCTGGTCTGTCTTAAACAGTAGTTTACTTATTGTAGTAATGCACAAGCCAAAAAAATAAAATAAAAAATGACAGCTAGAGTTGTGTAACTGTGTGAACGCTATTTTAGTTGCCTGAACAACCAACTAAATGAGTCCATGAATGAATCTAGCACTGAAATTTAAACATAGTATAATGTAATTTTACTCTCAACAAACATAGAGCAAATTAAAACAATTACTTAAAACAAATTTAACCATCAGAATGTTTGTATGTGTGAGGGAGAAAGTGATCCTATTTAGGACTGTCCTCAGGAAGTGAAGTACAGCTCTGCAGCCTCTCTTTTCTCCTCAAGCGCTCTATCTCCTTCCTCCATCTCTATCAGGAGCAAGCTGAAGCCATCTTTGTATAGTTGCTTCTATCTCCTGATTGGAGGCATGTTGTGTCAGACGATATTTTCTCACAGCAGCTAAAAGACAAAATACTAAATTAAAGGTGGGGTAAGTGATTTGCAAAACGGCCGGCAGATTTTGAAAATACACAACTCATAAGGTCCTACCTACTTCTCCTCCAACGCTGGCTCTGACTCCACCCATTCGAAAAACATGGACGTGCAATCAAGCACGAGCGAAAACTCAGATGCCCATATAAATACAATCGCTCACATCAGCTTCCTCCCCAAACAGGTTGTTTAGCTAGCTAGTTCTACATATGGCTGGGCTATAACGTTAGAACAGCTACAATTCTCGTGCGTTATCGTCAGTAAAGACAGTTCCCTGATTAGTAGTAAATGCTACAAGTTAATCGGCTTCTCACCTGTCAAGCAGAAAAAATGCCACAGCCGCATCTGTTGGTAGTCCTTCCTGGTCCTTCAGTTGCCGCCAATGTTGAAAAGCATCGCCTAGAATGACCCTTGTTTTAGACCTTTCTCTTTCGGCCGTTTTGTTCGCAATTGCTCTCTCGAAAATAGATTTCCTTTTCTGTGATGGTGTCTTGTCTGAAATTTTCCAAACGGAAGCAACTATACCTTCTCATTCTCTCTCTCTGGCGCCGCGGATGGCTGCCTCGGTGTGGAGCTCTCCAGCTATTGTGTTGTTTTTGTTCGTTTGTTCTGCGTTTAGTCATTCTTTTCCTATCAGTTTCACCAAAGACGAACTACTGGACATTAGGAAACACACACCAGAAACCTTTTCTACAGTTTTTGATTATTTGGACGTTTTGCTGGACATTCTCGTCGGAGGGGCAGCGGTGTTGTTCAAACGCGCGTTCAGACGCAAATGCGGGAAGCGTGCCGGCGCGCTGGTTAAACTCCGCGAGTGCGGCCTGCGGACTGCACTCCCCAGTATTCATCTCGCTAATCTCCGATCCCTTCCTAACAAAACGGATGAACTTCTTCTCCTCACCCACACTAACAAGTATTTTTTAAACTCTGCTGCTTTGTGCTTCACTGAAACCTGGCTGAGTGAAGCCATACCGGACAACGCAATACATCTGCCGGGCTTTCAGCTGTTCAGAGCGGATCGCATCGCGGAGCTAACAGGGAAAACGAGAGGTGGTGGATTGTGTTTCTACATTAATGAAAGTTGGTGTTCAGATGTAACAACACTGAAGAAGATGTGCTCTCCTAATTTAGAGGCACATTTCATAAACTGTAAACCCTTCTACTCGCCTCGGGAATTTTTCTCTTTCATTCTCGTGAATGTTTACATCCCTCCAGACGCGTGTGTAAGCCTGTTTATTGGTCCAATGAGGGTTTCCAATAATACAGGTGAAGGTCTCTGCGTGTTACTGTCTTTCCTTTCACGCAACACAACCAGATTAAATGGAACACATTTTTCTCATATGTATTGACTCGTTATTTCATCTGACTCCATAAATGAAAAGGGTTTTAATGATATCTGGGTATCATTAAAAGTGAGTGAATGTTTGATTATTCTTTTGAAACTCTTTAATTACGATTTACCCGTTCAGATTAGGAAACTATGCCGCTTAGAGGTCCTCGCATCTTCTACGGGTCTCACGATCACAATCTCGTCAGTTTCGTCACTAAACAGAGATTTTGACTAATATCTCAGACGGTCGGATTCACCCAAAACACAATCAGAGATACTTTTCTTTTAGTCCCCTTGAATTTCATACACTTGAACTTAATTCAATAGTTATACTTTAGTAGAGGTTTTGGCCCTATTATAGGAATGAGTTGACCAACGATACTTTCCTTATAATAGTTTAGACTGGCCAAGCCCGTGATCTCTCACGTACACTTATCTAAAGTTACATTAAATTAAGACAGAGGTAAAATAGACGTACCCAAATTTAGGCTGGTCAGGCAGCACGTTAGCTACCCCTAAACGGAATGCCCCGTCTCTACAAAACAAGTACACTTGAACTAGTGACAAAGTATTAGCCGTCGCCAATCTGACGCAGAATTGCGTGAGCATACGAATCCGATAATCTCCTTGGGAGAACAAACTCAAGAGTCAATCAGAGTAAAATCAAACGTTTACAATTTATTGACCAGGTAATGAAGCAATAATTCAAAATCCAATTCATGAGAATAAAATCATCAGTTGATCATATCATAACAGAAATCAAGGAATTTGTAGAAAGTATTACCTGGCAATGAAAATTACACACAGCGATTGTGTGGGCAGTCAGCCTACAGACTCCCAGACCCATTTGCCCATTTTCCTTATAAACCCAGATAATTCAATTTGTTTACCAAATGGTGGTGTCCGTCATTATAATTAGGTTTGGTCCCCCAGTGAGGGGCTCACAACTGTGAGATCAGAATGGAGGATCTGGGGGAGGGAACACCTTAGAGGGGCACACTACTTCTCATATTTTGTAACTTCTTTTAGCTTTACATTATGGTTGGGAGAATGAGACCATTTTACCAGGCACACTGAGACACTTTAAATGATACTAAACATGCATAGTTTCTTATTTGTACACATTTAACATTTCATGGGCTTCAGTGAGTTTCAGGTGAGGAGGAGAAGGGGGAGATTGTTCAAGTGAGGTGTGAGGTGTGAGTTGCACTGTGTGCTGCGTCTCGGATGCTGCTGTTATATCATTATGCAAGGGAGGGTTCAAATGTTAATTCTCAGGAGTCTTTTGTTTCCAGCAGGGGTGGCCCAGACTTTTCGGCATCCGCCTTACACATGCGTGAGCGCGGCCTTTTTGAGGGTCAAAAGGTACATATATGTCCCCAAGCATTAAAAGGTACATATATATACCGTTTCTTTTAAAGGTTAAGGTACAATATCAAAAGACAGCCTCTGCCAAGTAAATTTTTTTTTGTAAAAATTATTTAGTTTTTTTTAAGGTTTTAAGGATACCTTAATCATTTAAGGTAGATTTTAACTTATCACAATATTTGTCATGGTACACACACACAAACAGGTAAGTTCCAAAAGCAGTAATTTAATTGGGTAATCCGTAATCACAACAGTTCAGGCAGGGGGTCAAAGTCCATAATATCAATCCAAGAAGCACAAAACAGAAACCGGCAGACTACAAGGTGGTGTGACGAATAACAACGACTCCGTGACAAACACTAAAACAGACAGGGTATATATACACTCAAACTAACAAGGTGATGGGAAACAGCTGAGTGCAATGAACTGATGAGTGACAGACAGAATGCTGGGAAATGAAGTCAAACGTGAAAGACACAGTGAGAACGAGGACCTCTAGTGGCAACCCAGGGAACACAAACCAGACACTGTGACATAACCCCCCCTCTACGGAGCGGCTACCAGACGCTCCAAGACCCACAAAAAACAAACAAAACAAGAGGCCAGGAGGGAGGTGGAACGGTGGAAGATCAGGGGGAGGGATGGGGGGCCAGGTCCATGGAAGGGAACAGAAACAGGGGGTGATGGTTTAGCCGGCGGCCAGGGCGAAGCAGACAGTCCATCGGGCGGCCAGGGCGAAGCAGACAGTCCATCGGGCGGCCAGGGCGAAGCAGACCCCTCGGGGGGCCAGGGCGGTGAAGACCCCTCGGGCGGCCAGTGCGGTGAAGACCAGGGCGAGGGCGACCATGGCACAGGAACAGCAATAGACACCGGCTCATGCATTGGAACAGGCACTGGCTTTGGAACAGACATTGGCTCCAGCTCTGGAACAGGCACTGGCTCTGCCTCCGGCTCTGGAACAGGCATTGGCTCTGCCTCCGGCTCAGGAACAGACACTGGCTCTGGAACAGGCACTGGCTCTGTCTCCGGCTCTGGAACAGGCACTGGCTCTGTCTCCGGCTCTGGAACAGGCACTGGCTCTGCCTCTGGAGCAGCAGCCACCGGCTCAGGAACTGCAAACACCGGCTCAGGAACAGTCACTAGAACAGAAATAACCACAAGGACAGACACAAACACAGAAACAAGCTCTGGCTCAGGAACAGACACTGGCTCCGGCTCAGGAACAGACACTGGCTCCGGCTCAGGAACAGACACTAAAGGTCTGAAGGGCGTTTCCAGGATCCGAGCTAGACGCTCTAAATAGCCGATCAGTGCCCCTCCGGCCACGAGAATGGGCATCTCCTGATCCGTCTCCGACTGGGCAGACGTGGCGTGAGCCGTCTCTGTCTGGGCAGATGTGACCTGAATAGTCTCTGACTGGGCAGACGGGACGTGAACAGTCTCTGACTGGGCAGACGGAGCGTGAACCGTCTCTGACTTGGCAGACGGAGCGTGAACCGTCTCTGACTGGGCAGACGGAGCGTGAACCGTCTCTGACTGGGCAGACGGAGCGTGAACTGTCTCTGACTGGGCAGACGGAGCGTGAACTGTCTCTGACTGGGCAGACGGAGCGTGAACTGTCTCTGACTGGGCAGACGGAGCGTGAATGCTCTCTGGATCCGCAGACGTGACGTGAGCGGTCTCTGGATCGGCAGATGGACTGTGTCTCTTCCTCCTCCTACGTCCATGAGAGCGAGAGGGCGCTGGGCTGGACGGCGCCAGCAGTGAGAGCTCTGGGCTGGACTGCATCCGCAGTGAGGGCTCGGGGCTGGACGGCATCAGCGGTGAGGGCTCTGGGCTGGACGGAACCCGCTGTGATGGCCTCGTGCTGGGCGGAACCTGCGACGAGGGTCTTGTGCTGGACCAGACCAACGGCTCCGGATCAGGAACATGGCAGGGCGGAGGACGGTGTCGTGGAATTTGTCGACCACCTCCTCCCCTGCAACCTCCCCTAGTTCCGGAGAACTTGGCCAGACGAGTCCCCTCAAACGATCCTCCTCTCTCGAAGGAAGAGGCCTCGGGGGACTTTCCCGCCACGGACTCCTCCGTGATGCGAGCCCACAGTGCAAAACAATCAAAAATGTTCATTCGAGTTGGCACTTCTCCAGATTGCGACCTCCCCCCCTCGGTGGCTGGGGAAGAGGCCCGGAACCCCATACTGCTGGAACTATTCATGACGGAGTCGTTCTGTCACGGTACACACACACAAACAGGTAAGTTCCAAAAGCAGTAATTTAATTGGGTAATCCGTACTCACAACAGTTCAGGCAGGGGGTCAAAGTCCATAATATCAATCCAAGAAGCACAAAACAGAAACAGGAAGACTACAAGGTGGTGTGACGAATAACAACGACTCCGTGACAAACACTAAAACAGACAGGGTATATATACACTCAAACTAACAAGGTGATGGGAAACAGCTGAGTGCAATGAACTGATGAGTGACAGACAGAATGCTGGGAAATGAAGTCAAACGTGAAAGACACCGTGAGAATGAGGACCTCTAGTGGCAACCCAGGGAACACAAACCAGACACTGTGACAATATTTAAGTAGCCTTGAAATAAAGGAAATAAAAGTTTTGTAAGTCAATTTACTGAGATTAAATCATTATAACACAGCAAAACTCCAGTGTTAAATGAACTCTCCTGTGAGTCTATTCGGCTCCAGACTCAAGAGTGTTAAAGTGTTCAAATATGAATGTTAAATTAACAATCAAGACTGTTAAAGTTAATGAGCTCATTAAGTGATTCATTGAGTGATGATTGACCATTATTGAAGACACCTGATGTTAACAAACAGAATCACTGAAGGAGAAAATAAAAAAAATTAAGACACCGTTATGGTGATCAGTGTTTGCTTTAGTTGGGCTCTTGACCCTTAAACTGTTAACATTAGATTATGTTTCTCTGTTGTATCTTAAAACTGTTAAAACTGCCAGATGAACAAAGAGAAAAGTTGAGCAGGTGGTGTTGGTTATGTTTTGACATAATCATAATTTAACCTGAACTCATTTAAAGTCTAATTGCTGACTTAAATGTATATTGTTGATTACAGCAGCCTGTGATTCTACAGACTAAAATCCAGAAATTTGTAATCGTAAGGATTTCTTAAAAGTTTTTCTGATAAAATAAATCTTTCTTTTAGGCACACACAGACATCAAGAATCAGTGTATGAATCTCAACAATGGTGACAAACAGAATATTCAATTAGGGAAAGGACATTAGTAAAACAATTCGGATCATAATTTATTCATACCGCAATGCATGATGGGAGCCATGAATGAGTTTTGATTGGTAGCACCCAGAATGCCCTGCAACATGCTTTATTATTGTCACCATTGTTGAAATTCACAGGCTGATTATTGATGTCAGTGTGTCTACATAAAATAATTTTTTAAAAAGTCTTTTGATCAGAACAACTTTCAAGAAATATTTTGGTTTATATTGAAAATGCTGGAAATCATTTGCTGTAGAATCACAGGCTGCTAAAATCAACAATATACATTTAAGTCTGAGATTAGATTCCAAATGAGTTTAATGATTCAAGTAAATTATGATTATGTCAAAACATAATCAACACAACTTTATTGTGTCTTGACAGGTGTCTTCAATATATTTTCTCCTTCAGTGATTCTGATGGTAACATCAGGTGTCTTCAATAATGGTAAATCATCCCTCAATGAATCACTTAATTAGATCATCAACTTTAACACTCTTGAGTGTTAATTGAACACTCATATTTTAACACTTTAACACTCTTGAGTCTGGAGTCATATAAACTCCCAAGAGAGTTCAATTAACACTTGAGTTTTTGCGGTTGGATCTCAAGGTACATAAATGTACCTTTTTGAGGGTTAAAAAGCATTAAAAGGTACATATATGTACCATTTATTTTAAAGGTTAAGGTACAATATTGTACCCTTGAGGGTACAGCCCCAGTGACAAGCCATTGTACCCCTAAAGGTACAATTATGTACTTTATTTTCTGAGACTGTATGTAGAGCCAGCCCTGATTGGCTGCTTGAATCTCAATTTAAAAGAACGTCCAGTTTTCGGTCTTTACTTCTTTTGGCCATCGGTTGAGAAGAAGTCATAGCACGGTTACTCATGGTTCTTCCAGGGCTTTCAACCGAGAAGGTCCTTCAGAAAATATCAGAAGCAGGCATAGAAGTAACCGACGTCGAGATGAAAGGAGATGAAATGGAATTTCAGGCAAATGACTCTTACTCAGATGATGATAATTTATATGTCACAGTTAGACATTTTGTTTAAAATGAATTGTTGGAAAATGTGAAAATAAAAAGAATTTAATAATTTCAGATTTTAGTTCAGCGTGTGTGTAATATATATATATATATATATATATATATATATATATATATATATATATATATATATATCATTATAGTCAACAATTGTACCCTGTCAAAGACAATTCTTTACCATTTTTGAAGGGTCCATTTTTGTACTGTTAAATTGTCACCACAGGTACAAGACTGGTCTCTTAAGGTACAAATCACAAGGGTATAAATATGTACCCTATACCAAGGGTACAATATTGTACCCTTGAGGGTACAGCCCCAGTGACAAGCCATTGTACCCCTAAAGGTACAATTATGTACTTTATTTTCTGAGAGTGTACTGGACCACTGTTACACCACAATAAGAAATGCGTATCACTCGGTCCCACGGGCAGCTTTGGGGCTCTCTGATCACTGTTTGGTTCATCTCATACCGACCTACAGGCAGAAACTGAAATCAGCTAAACCTGTAATAAGGACTGTTAAAAGATGGAATAATGAAGCAGAGCAGAATCTACAGGCCTGCTTTGATTGCACTGATTGGACTGTTTTTGAAGCTGCTACCAACGATCTGGATGAGCTCACAGATACTGTAACATCATATATAGGTTTCTATGAGGATACATGCATTCCAACCAGGACATTCTTATCATTCACTAATGATAAACCATGGTTTACTGGGAAACTCAAACACCTTCGTCATGCCAAAGAGGATGCTTACAGAAGTGGGGATAAAATCTTGTATAACCAGGCCAGAAACAGATTGACAAAGGAGATCAGAGTTGCTAAAAGGAACTACTCTGATAAACTGAAAAACCAGTTTTCATCCAACGACCCATCATCAGTCTGGAATGGCCTGAGGAACATCACCAACTACAAGTCATCCCCTTGATCTGTGGACAATCAACACCTGGCTGACGATTTAAAGATTTGAAAAGCCCTCATTCACACCACACACCCGGTCTGATCTGCACTTCACACATTCACCATCACCTCCTGCACTCCCATTAATACTCCCCCCTCCTGCCATCCAACCTGAGCTTAAGGTCTGTGTGGAGGACGTGAGCAGAGTCTTCAAAACACAGAAGACTAGGAAAGCCTCAGGCCCAGACGGCATCTCATCTGCTTGTTTAAAAGTCTGCGCTGACCAACTGGCCCCGGTCTTCACGCAGATCTTCAATAGATCATTGGAGCAGTGTGAAGTTCCTTGCTGCTTCAAACGCTCCACTATCATTCCTGTCCCCAAAAACCCCAAAATCACTGGACTTAATGACTACAGACCTGTCGCTCTCACATCTGTGGTCATGAAGTCGTTTGAAAGACTGGTGCTGGCCCACCTGAAGGACATCACCGGACCCCTGCTGGATCCCTTTCAGTTTGCTTACAGAGCAAACAGGTCTGTGGATGATGCAGTCAACATGGGACTGCATTATATCCTGCAACATCTCGACAGACCAGGGACTTATGCAAGGATCCTCTTTGTGGACTTCAGTTCGGCCTTCAATACCATCATGCCTGATCTTCTCACAGCCAAACTGACTCAGCTCTCCATACCATCCTCGATTTGTCAGTGGATCACCAGCTTCCTGACAGACCGGCAGCAGCGAGTGAGACTGTGGAAACACACATCCAAGACACTCACAATCAGCACCGGCGCCCCCCAAGGGTGCGTTCTCTCCCCACTGCTCTTCTCCCTGTACACTAATGACTGCACTTCTAAAGACCCCACTGTCAAGCTCCTGAAATTTGCAGACAACACCACTGTCATCGGTCTCATCCAAAACGGTGACGAGTCTGCTTACAGACTGGAGGTTGAACAGCTGGCTGCCTGGTGCAGTTATAACAACCTTGAGCTGAACACGCTCAAAACAGTGGAAATGATCGTGGACTTCAGGAGGAACAGCCCAGAACTCCCCCCACTCAATATCATGAACAGCACTGTGGAAGCAGTGGAGTCATTCAGGTTCCTGGGCACTATCATCTCTCAGGACCTGAAGTCGGACAATCACATTGACTCCACTGTGAAAAAGGCCCAGCAGAGACTGTACTTCCTTCGCCAGCTGAGGAAGTTCAACTTGCCACAGGAGCTGCTGATTCAGTTCTACTCAGCCGTCATTGAGTCTGTCTTGTGCGCTTCCATCACTGTCTGGTTTGGTTACCAAATCAGACATCAGGAGACTACAACGGACAGTCCGGACTGCGGAGAGGATCATTGGTGCCCCCCTGCCAAACCTCCAGGACCTGTACTCTTCCAGAGTGGGGAAGAGAGCAGGTAAAATCATCACAGACTCCACTCACCCTGGTCACCACCTGTTTGAACTGTTACCGTCAAGACGGCGACTCAGATCACTGGCCACAAGAATATCTCGGCACAGGAACAGTTTCTTCCCACAGAAATTTCCCTCCTGAACAGTTAACATTCCTCCCAAGGCATATGCCTTAAGTGCAATACTCCCACTGTTTAGTGCAATACCCTACAACTCAGGTGACACTTATATGTAGATTTATTTATTTATAATATTCAAAACACTGTAAATATGTTCATAATCTGTAAATCTGAAAATGTCTATTCTGACTAAACCCAACTGTGATACTTTTATTCTCATATATATATATATATATAATTTTTTTTTCTTATAATTTCTAGTATTATGTTTCTTGTTGTATTTGTATTTGTATATGTCCACTGGAAGCCTCAGTACCAAAACAAATTCCTTGTGTGTGCAAGCACACTTGGCAATAAAGCTCTTTCTGATTCTGATTCTGATTCTCTCTCTCTCTGTACCGGGGCGACTTGCACTTCCTGTGACTGGGTCACGAGCTTTGAGTATGCGCACTAACGGGACACGCGCGCGAGGGGGGTGGGGGGAGGGGGGCATGGTAAGACCGTTTGAGTGACGCATTCTCTGTCCAATGATTCTAGACGGTCTTGAAAATGATTGGCTGGAGTTTTTCGAGTCCTGCCCGTTCCACAGATGATTAAATTGCTTAATACTCATTTCAGTGCTTCTAATTTACAGCCAGCAAGTGGGTCAGGAATAGGATTTCAAGTGATTTTGAAAAAATGGTCAAAAAAGAAAAATCACATACCCCACCTTTAAATAATACAAAATGAATGAATACATATACAAACATTCATCCACCTACTGTAAATAAATGTAGGTAACAAATTTAAACAAGGTTGCTTTGGTTACATTTTATACAGGAAATGATGGCTTATAAAGTGGCACTATTGAATGACTAAGTGGCTTGTCAGAGTTTGACAACAGTATTTTGACAAACAAGACCATTTTAGCAAACAAAAATCTTAAAAATGTTGAGTTATGGAAACTGTGGTGTAAACAGAGTAACCAATGCACTACTGATAATGTAACGTGTTAAGCCTGTTTTATGCTTCTGCGTCGAATTGACGGCGTACCCCCGCAGACACATCTGCGTCGCCGCGAACCCCTCCGCCGTAGCTCGACGTGCACCTCCAAAAAATTGTAACTACGTGCGAGGCGACGCAGACCACAAGGGCTGTGATTGGTCAGATGCACCGCGATGCAACTCAACCTGACGCAGAACCATAAAACGGCCACGACGCCGTAGGAGTGACGGCGTACCTACGCCGTGGAGTTGACGCAGAAGCATAATGAGGCCTTCAGTCACGTCGCGTCAGTATGTACTCGCATTCTCAAGTTCAAGGGGCAGTGAATCAGCTACCATATAGGCAAAAGTTAACTTCAATAAAGAACAAAGAGGCATCCGAGTTTGATTTCAGGTATTTAAAAAAGCGCCAAAAAAGAGAGGGAACTTCACTTACCTGAACAGCGGTTGTCTGACAGACGTCTTCACCCTTCAGCGGGAGAAATTTCAACCTACGCACCACGAACCTTGAATCCATGAATGAAAACCGAATGAATGAATGAATCCATGAATGAATCCACACATGAAAACCGACGAACCTTTTTTGTATGTGAATTAAAAAAATGTTTTAATTATAAATGTATAAAAACAAATTAAAATAAATAATAATAATAAAAAAATCAAACTCAATTATTATGTTAGGAAAAGATTTTGTTATTAGCTATATTTAATTTTGTGAACATTGCTGAAAACTAAATACTATATTATTAATTATTTATCTTTTTTTTAAACAAATGGACATAGCTATTTTCACTGACTCACATACAAGTCAATTAATATTATCTATTAATATGGGTGGGGAGAATAATCTTGCCTAGAATAATATATAGTAGCAGGCCTAAATACTTATAATTGTCCAGTACACAAAGTATGGCCCATAATCGCTACACTGATCTGGGCCACACACCTCCCATCCACAAACGGCCTAAATGTTGTCTGCCGTCATGCATGCAGTGCTATCATTGCCACGCATGGCCCACAGTTCGCTGACATGATGCATGCCAGTGCCGGCAACAAGCCAGCGGTGCCATTAAGAGGCCACATTTCGGCCAAGTCTGTTTGCTATGACAATCAAGGATTTAGACAATTTCAGCTTGTTTGCATTGAAGGGATGAAGAAGACGAGGAAGTATTATAAACTCTCAAAGCTTTTGGCCAGTAATGTAAATGTAAATATCAGTAATGTAAATGTAAATAAAAATGTTAATATCATGGGTACTTCATTAATATTCAGTATGTTTTCCACTAAAGATGGATGAGTATCGCAGACTCTCAGACGCCAGTGCTGTCAGCAGTTCCTCAGATCACAGCATGAACGTTTCTCCTGGCTTGATCAGTGAGTATAAATATCACACACAATATGAGAAACATCACTTTCACATTTGCAAAATAAACATCAAATCGTTCTTAGAAACCACAATCTGATGGCAATGGTAGACAAGAGTAGACGAGGACTGAAAAACGCGTCAAAATTCTTTCACGTTTTCTTTTTAAGTATTAAGTTGAAAATTTGAATATATTTCAACAAATTTCTGATAACTTACAGGTATGAAAACCTATACTTGTGTGTGTCTGTCTCATTAGACATTCACTCCTGTCTGGTGCTACACATTTATGTTGTACTACCTACACATTTGTGTTGTTGTTCGGTGTAAATCAATGTCAATGCCGTAGAAACCAATTTCAGAAAATGAAAAAGTTCCACTGGACAAACTAAAAGTTAAGAATACACACAGTGTGGAAGGCCAATTGTTTAGATCAGATGCTAATTGAATACACAAATAATCAGATTTGGAGTGACAGTGTGAACGAATAGTTAATTATCTCTTATTAGTAAACTAGGCTCCCCATAAACACACTCAAAAAAATGATTCAAGCCCTTCTTAGAGGTGACACATTTAAATCTAATTTGCTTTATTTAAATAAATCTATTTAAGATCATATGTGTAAATATATTTAATTGGTTTAACTAAAAAATTATTAATAGCTCCACTCAAAAAAAAATATTCATTGGATGAACTCAATTAAGTTGTGGGCAGGATTTCCATCCAATAAATATATGTAGCCCCAACTCAATCTGAGTACATCCATTCAACAGAATGTAAATTAGTTAACCTAACTCATTTGTATCAAACAGATGCAAAAGAATATAAATGAGTGACTTGATTAACTTATTTCTATCAAATACTTATTACTAACCAGACTGACTTTATTTCTGTCAGATGTCTACAAAAGTTTTATTGAAAATTAACAGGGGTTTATAACTATGTTTTCCATTTAAAGTTACCATAACAGTGATTAGTGTTTCCATTAGTTGGGCTCTTAACTCTTATTATATCTATTGTCTTTTTAGGCTGCTGTGACAGTGTGTTTGTTAAACACATTTGGAGCAGCAAAGAAAGCTAAAGTGAAATGAGATCAGCTGATGATGGTTAATGGTTGATGGTTTTACAATCATCATGAACCAGACTGATTCACTGAGGTATTTTAATCTAACAATTATGTTTTTTTCACAACAAACCTTGATACTGCAGCATGAGATCAAGCATTATTATAACAATAAGTTCGAAAACTTTAACGAACATGAGCACAAAAAATCAGTTTCTGATGACACACACAGACATCAACAATCAGCGTATGAATCTCAATAATGGTGACAATCACAAATATTTAGATAAACAGATTAATTCAGAACATCACTGAAAAGCTACTAATTCACAACAGCAAAAAATAAAAGCAAATATTTAGAATAAAACAAAATTATAGGACAGTTCAGCTGCATAATTTATTCATGTTGCAATGCATGCTGGGAGTTTTGTACTATGGTGGTACCCAGCATGCATTGCAGCAAAGTACTTTTGATTGTCACCATTGTTGAGATTCATACGCTGATTGTTGATGTCTGTGTGTGTCATCAGAAACAGACTTTTTGTGCTCATGTTCGTTAAAGTCTTCAAACTTAGTGTTATAATATTCCTTGATCTCATGCTGCAGTAACACAAGGTATGTGTTGTGAAAAAAAACGTGAAAACATAATGGTTAGATTATAAAAACCTCAGTAAATCATTCTGTTTCATAATGATTATAAAACCATCAACAGGTAACCATCATCAGCTGATCTCACTTTAGCTTACTTTGCTGCTCCAAATGTGTTTAACAAACACACTGTCACAGCAGCCTAAAAAGACAATAGATATAATAAGAGTTAAGAGCCCAACTAATGGAAACACTAATCACTGTTATGGTAACTTTAAATGGAAAACATAGTTATAAACCCCTGTTAATTTTCAATAAAACTTTTGTAGACATCTGACAGAAATAAAGTCAGTCTGGTTAGTAATAAGTATTTGATAGAAATAAGTTAATCAAGTCACTCATTTATATTATTTTGCATCTATTTGATACAAATGAGTTAGGTTAACTAATTTACATTCTGTTGAATTGATGTACTCAGTTTGAGTTGGGGCTACATATATTTATTGGATGGAAATCCTGCCCACAACTTAATTGAGTTCATCCAATGAATTATTTTTTTGAGTGCACACACACACAAAAAAAAAAGAAACACAAATAAATGAGCGCTCTCTTCTTCCCCCCTAAAAAGAACACACAAAATGTTGCACAAACAGTTATATTTTATTATAACATAAGTGAAAGAGAAAATTATATTTCTCAATTGCACAAATTCTTCATTAGAACATTTGAAAAACACACTTAAGAGAATCCAGTTATTTAACTATTGCAATTACAACAGGAAACACACTCTTGAAGGTGCAAAATTGAATTTGCGAATTGAAAATACGCCCAATAGAAACACGTCAATTTCGCAAAAACTCCCATTTTTTGCAAAAATAGTTTTTACAGTCGCATGAGGTAGTTTCAGGCAATTAAAAAAATAAATTGTTCGCAAAACTGCAATGGAATGCATTTACAGGTCACCTGATGTATCCTATGATGTGGTATGTTACAACAGAATACGAGACAGAGTTCATTATTAAATTCATAAAAGACAAAAGAATTAGCCACAATAAAGAACTCAAAGCAGATATGAGGGAGAGTAACCCAGAAATAGCCTATAAGGGTCTTTCCTTACCATTAATGCTTGAATAACACGCATACGTGTCCTTTGATTAATAATAATGGCCAGTGCAATGGATGGCTGAGATATACGTACACCTGCTAACCTACGTTGCCATGATTTTTGGAATGACTTATCGCGAAAGGAATAAATTATGTTTTAGTCTCATAACATCAGTTAATGGAAACGCTGTCATTTCGCAATATTTTTTTGTCGACATTTAGAAAAAATCGTAAAAGCTTTGCGCAAATCTGTAATAGGAAACGTGCCTTTCACTCACGACCAGAAGTCAAGACTAAACCAATTCACCTCGGTGACCACATAATTGTTTTGTATTACTTATTTTTATTAGCCATTTCACACAATTCAGAAAAACAAAAATGTGCAGGAACTATAGGCCTGTATTTATAATATTATGAATGAAATGTGCATTATTTGGATGAACGTCGAGGTGTGACTGACTTTAGCCCAATAATTCCATTAGAGTATTGCTCTATACAGTTCACCCCCTTTGTCTGTTTCATTTGGGAGAGACCCAGAGGTGAACTGTCCCCCGTGCCGCCCCCCGTGTGTCATGAAAAAATTATTATTACACGCCCATTATTATTATTATTTAGGAGTTGCTCCGAAATTCGCCAGTTAGGAGCTACTTTTAGACTTAAAATTCTTTGTGAATACGGCCCCTGAAGGTCTTATGGATGTGGAACAACATGAGGGAGAGGAATTAATGACAGAAATTTCATTCTTTGGTGATCTAACCCTTTAATAGATTACACATTCATGAAAATATTTGCAATCATTTTGTAAAAAAATTTTTTTCATGTTTTCATTGCATTCACACAGTTTTGACCAGCAGGTTTCACCTTGTGGAGTTTTGAGCGCTAAAAAAAAATAATTTTGCGAAGGAATTGAACCAGTTGATTCAACGTTTGGAAAAGCTTTGTTTCTCTTATCTCTAGTGTTTACAGTATTTTGTAGAAATGGTTGTAAATCTTGATTATAGAAGTGCTAAAAGAACATGGATACACAATAGAGGAAGAGCTTGGACGAGGGGTTTCAGGAATGGCGTTTCTGGTGAAAGATGCAGACGGAGATCCTTATGTGGTCAAACAGATGAACTCCAGAGATGTAAGATCTTGCTTGAGTATTGACCACAGAACTCACAACTTTTCCTTACAATAACAGTGTCGCTTAAATGGAAGGTTTTTTCTTCTTCTTTTCAGGCGGAGGAACTGGATTCTGTCAAAAAGGAAGTCGAGATCCTGAAAACGCTGCAGTTTGGATATATTGTTACTTATGTGGATTCATTTGAAGGTTTTTTTCTTTGTACACTATAATGTTCCTTTGTTCCAAATGAAAAATGTGGTCATTTTTTGTTGTGTTTCTGAAAAATTAAATAGACTATCCACGATAGAAGGATTATGTAGTTAACTGAATAAAGACATCAGTGTAGCTTTCAGAAAATTAAGCTATTAATACAGTCAGAGTTAAGTCATTCTCTGACTGGATGTTCATTTATTTAGAAAAAGAAGCGGGACGCATTTATATTGTGATGGAGTA
Organism: Siphateles boraxobius; assembly: GCF_051911475.1. NCBI lineage: Eukaryota > Metazoa > Chordata > Actinopteri > Cypriniformes > Leuciscidae > Siphateles > Siphateles boraxobius. The sequence goes on along the minus strand of NW_027509130.1, from coordinate 1,959,232 downwards.
TTGTGAAGGAGGTGACCTTTCAAAAATCATGGGGAAACAGAAAGATGAAAGTTTTTTTGAAGAAAAACAGGTGAGTTTCTATTCTATTCTCTATCCTTTAAACCAGTCTCACATAAAACATGATTTAGTAGGTTATGACCCAAGAATATTCAATCCTTGTGGGGACATTATACACACACACACACACACACACACACACACACACACACACACACACACACACTAACCCGACCCCTACACCTACCCCTAAACTGTATGAAAGAAATTCATACAGGATTGAAACAACTTGAGGGTGAATAAATGATTATCATTTTTGGGTGAAAAATATCCCTTTAATGAAAGATGCAGACATGTGTTTGACTTCTTCAAAAAGCAAGGAACAAGACAGTATTTTACCATTGCATTGCACTATGAACGGAGTAAAGTTAAGTCTCTGTTAAACTGCCTCCTTGTTTTCATTAGTTACCTGTAACATTACAGAATTAATGAATTAACGTATTGTTAAGGTCAATATAGACTAAAAACCTTAATATATTATCCTATTCTTTTCCTGATTGTTCCGCTTCTGGGGATGTCCCCACCAATCTCAAAATCAAACCTACACCCTTCATTTGTGTAGATCCTCGACTGGCTGGTTCAGATTTGTCTGGCTCTGCAGTATCTACATAAGAAGAAAATTCTTCATAGAGATATTAAACCACAGGTATGCACTGATAAAGCTCAACAAATCATATCGCATAGTCAAATCTGGAAGACTTATGAGATTTCTGTTGTCATTGTAGAATGTCTTCCTGACTGAAGATGGTTACGTCAATCTGGGAGATTTTGGAAGCTCAAAAGCATTGAAAAGGTAAAGAAAAAAAACATTATATGGAACTAAATGGATCAAAACCAAAAGTCCTGGACAGTTTACATTGTTTTTCCTTTGTAGAGCTGATGAATATGCTAATTCAGTTGTGGGTACAAACCTCTATATCAGCCCAGAAGTTCATCAGAGGAAATATAATTCCAAGAGGTATGCTTTTGGATATGTTCAGCATTATAAAATGGTAATCAAAATTTTCTTTGATGCATGATCCTTGATTGGTGCTTGCAAACGTATCAACTTTTCATTATTTGCCACAACGTTTCAATCCCATGACCTTCATCAGGGATTTTTTCCTTTCTCCTACACACTTATCCATTACCTGCAGGTGTGCGAGGTTTCACTAAAATATTAAATTCATTGTGAAGATTTAGCATGACTCATTCAGGTAGATTCTATTAAAGAAACCAAAGCCCTATTCGGACAGTAATTGTTTATCATAGGTTTATGAGGTATTTTCATAATTTACAGGGTTATTCAGGGATTTTATTGCCGTCAGAATCCAGAATGTCAATGTTTTTCTCCCATCATTCGCGTAAAAATCCCCGGCCGAATTACCTACTGTTTATTGACAAACACCAATGTCGTGCAGTGACTTAAATGCCGTCCGAATCAACATCTCTGAGTTTACAAGAAGAGATCAAATCAAAAATCACTGTTTAATTCCTTTTTGATTCTGTCACGAACTGCTCTGAGACATGAAGGTTGAGGATCCAAATGCAGTATTTATTTAAAGGGTTATCCACAATCGTAATCAAATCCAGGCAAGGGTCATACACAAACAAACAATCACAACAAGACAGGGAACAAAATAGTAATCCACAGAACAGGCAAGAAATCCAAAAACCAAGAGACCTGAAACCAGAGAGAATGCTTGGAATTGCAGCATAACACCAAACAAGACTTCGCAGATAATGAATGAGTGATCGTAGTTTAAATAGGCTGAGACTAACAAGGTAATGATACACAGGTGGATGCAATAATGGTTGATGAGTCCGGGCAGTGAGTTATGGGAAATGTAGTGTGAGGGAATCACAATAGTCTGATGTGGAGTGCCCTCTGTTGGCTCTCAAGGGCACTCCAGCTGATGATCATTAGCACTGTGAGCACAATAACTGTTGCGCTTAACTGTAATTTGTTTCAAATATGTACTTTTTAATTACTGAAATGCTGGAAAGTATTTATAAGAACAATATTTCATCACCACTCCACCTCAGCGAACAAAAAGAAGACCAAAAAACACATAAACATTTGAAAGCAATACAATTTTAAAATATGTAGGCTATTACATTAAAAATACAAACCAAGCAGCTTCATTTTTACTGAATTTTTTTTTTTTAAATGACATCCTATTGAGATAAAATGCAAGACAGAAAACCATTTCAAATATAGCTTCCAATTTAAAAAAAATAGATTTAAATAATTAAATAATAAATAGAACATTATTATACTATTATTAAATTAAATATGAATTTATTCGTATTATTCCAAGGATATGAAATTTTGTTTACAGCAGACAATCATGCGACTGACCATGTGAGAAGCGTGTTTGTGGGTTCATAGGATCACAAAACTTGCTCCCCCACCGTCAATAAATCGCCATCCGAATGCATACGTTTTATCACTGAGGTGTTTTTACAGACGTCCACATGAGAAACAATTACCGTCTGAATAGGGCTCAAGCCTTAAAAATACTCAAAAATATAATGTGTAGTATTGTTATCATTATTTAAGTAGATAGCACATAACATGTTTTAAAGTGTACACATATTTCTTGATTTTCATTGTCATGCATCGGCTGTTTTAGTGACATATGGTCATTGGGATGGTTGCTCCATGATCTCTGCATGCTTGATGTGTGGGTGAGTATTTTTTTTTTTTTTTTCCAAAAAGCACAATTTCACTCTCACACTTTCAGTCCAGTGATGATGATGAAATGCCAAAAATGCCAAATAGTAAAACATTTATTAAATAACTCAAAACGGAAAATCCAAACAATCAGCAAACAATACAGTGTTGTGCACAAACACAGGACCCTCAACAGATCAAATTGAGGAACAAAATACACAGAGATAACGAACTACGGGACTAGCAGGTGTGATGATTGAATCAGTGTCCATGACAACAGATTGTGGCGAGATCATAAAACAAATGAGACGTGACTGAAGAGACACAAAGTCAGTAAGAATGAAATTAAAGAGCAGAACCGTGACAGAACCCCCCCGGGAAGGCGCGTTGTAAAATGGCTGAGGAGGTGGTCCCGGAGGTGGATGAAGGACTGGTGAAGGAAGAAGCCCTGGTGGAAGGGACCAGCGGGGCAATGATGGGATGAGTGGACATGTGGTACACCAGAGCAAGCCCATGGGCCAGGCCCAAGCCCATCTTTTATTTTATTTTATTTTTTCTTCAACACCTACTGACACTAACCAGATTCTTTATTTATTTATTTTGTCCTCCACAGGCAGATGGCATGCAGCGTCACATACTTCACGCTGTCAGCATGGCAGGAAAGCTCCCTCACATCTCAGAGAGATACTCAGAGGAACTACGGGAATTAATCAAACAAATGCTCAGCCGTGACCCTAAACACAGACCTTCAGCTGAAGAGATTCTAGCAAAACCATTCCTGACAGATGCAGTAGACAGAAACAGCAGAACGCCAGAGGCACTGCTACAGAGTTTCATGAAGTCCATCAGCGCCTTCGATAAGGCCTACTACAAGCACTATAAAGACATTGAGGTCTTAGTTAATGAGTGGGGAAGAATAACAGATTCGATGGAGTCTGCGCATTACAGCGCCACAGCGGGGAGTCTGTCAGGGTCAGTGATCGGAGCAGCTGGAGGAATCACTGCATTAGTTGGTTTAATCTTGGCACCATTCACTCTTGGGGCATCTCTGATTGTTACCGGTGTTGGTGTTGGAGTAGGAGTTGCAGGTGGAGTAACAGGTGCTGCATCCACCATTACTAATACTGTACAACAAAAATCATTCAGAGCGAGCCTTGAACAAATTCAGCAGAAGTATGAATCTGTAAGCGAACCAATTATCACACCACTGAACACGCTGAGAAAGGTACTGAGAAGAATCACAAAGTTCTGTGTTTTTTTCGGCAACTCAACTTTTGAAAATGTACAAATATCATGCAATTTAGACAGGAGAAATGTTTTGTGTGCCACACAACTCATGAATTTAGGTCTGTTGGCAAATATTAGCAGAATTGCTACTCAGACTGCAAGAGTAGGACGAGTTGTGGCAGAAGCAGTCTCAGGAGTATTAAGTGGACTACTAGTCATCCTTGATGTCGCCTTCATAGTGATGGATTCTGTAGACATTCACCAGATGAGACAGGGAAAAGTAGATGATCCAGAAAAGGTCAAATCCAGTGTACTCAAATCCATTGCAGAGATGAGAAGAACACATAATGAGCTTTGCAATGTCCAGAAGGAAATACAAAAAACTAGAGAGGAACTAAAAGACTATATAGAATTGACCAGGGTTGACAGAGAAATAGACAATGATTTAAACAGTTTAAACATAAACATATAGATATGATTCCAGTCAGAGAATCGGGCAACATCCTATTGATTTATACATGGGCATGAGTCAAGGAGGAAAAACATTGTTTTTGTAGAACTCAATCTAAATATTTAATATGTTGCTCCGGAACATCAAGAATTCATGAGTTTGAGTTCTTGTGATTATATAAAATCAAGTCAACTTTATAAACATAGCTTTTTTTACAATACAGCGTTTCAAAGCAGCTTTACAGTAATAGCAGTAATATGCTACAAAGTTTGTTTCGACTGTACAACAGCTCTAGAAGAAAATAGTGTCATTGTTCAGCTTAAGTCAGTTGATTCATTTCTGTTGTAAATATCATTAGTTTATCAATCATTTAGTCAATTTATCTAGGCGCTCTGGAGAAAACAGTGATGTCATTGTCCAGCCATTTCTGATAATATATGCAGATCAATAATATAGTTGAAAAGATGTCCCCAACTAAGCAAGCCAAAGGTGACAGTGGCAAGTAACCAAAATTCCATCAGGTGACAGAATGGGGGCAAAAAAGTATATCTCACAATATATCCATCATACACAAGTGTTTTCTATTAAATAAAAGTTTACAGTAGGTTTGATTACGAGTTAGCATTTATGGATTACTATTTGTTTTATATGTTCTTATTGTGGTGTTTTTTAATTGTTGTATTTTGTGGGTAAATAAATTTAATTCAAACCTGTATCTAAAGAATTCCAATGTAATCTTCTTATATACACAGAAAATAAAAATATTCTCATAAACAAGTGTACTTGAGTTGGAAGAAAAATAAATATCAAGTCCAAATGGACACAGAATATGAGTATACACCTTATATATAATACAATAAACACATTTAAAATATATTAACATATTTTGGACACTCTTAAGTTGGAACTGAATCCTTTTAATATATTAGTCAACACATCAAAAATCTACTTCTTTAAACCACTACTAAATTATTTAACAATGCTCATTTAAGTTGAACTTTTTAATTTGATACCATTACAAAGTGCCTTTTTAAAAATATCTTGGTCACGTATGTAAACCTTGTTCCCTGAAGGAGGGAACAGAGACGGCACATCGGAACATCACCGACGTATTTGGATCTCACCTGAGAGCCCAATCACCTTCGCGTGTAAACTAAACGAGCTAATAGAGATCGGTCTGTGAGATTTGCATCTCGCGCTCCGCCCTGCAGCACAGGGTATAAATAAGGAAGCAGATGCAATGCACATTTGTTTTTCGCTCTGGAGCCGAGTGGATCTAGTGACCTGGCCACACAGCGGTGGTACGGCAACTGGGGCGACAGGACAGGATGTCTTCGTTACCTCCTTCAGGAAAAGAGGGTAACATACGTAATCAAGATGTTTCCTTTCAGTCGGTAACGTTCAATGTTATGTCGAAACGTCACCAACGTATTGGGATCCCTAACAAAGTGCCACTGAATGGGTGTTGCTGCCCCATTAAGCGCCCTGCTTAAGCCTGATCCGCCCACAGAGAAATCCAATCACTGCTTTTCCGCATGAACCAATCAGCAAGATTATTGGATAACACTGGGAAAGCATGCCCTTTCAGATTTTGGAAAGAGATGCTACGGAGTCCACATCCTACCAGTAGGGAGGTATCATGTGGAAATAAACACATAAGGACTGGCCATTAGGGCAATCACAGGAGGACGCTAGCTCTATATGCATAAAGCGCGGACGGGACAGAGCAAAGCTAGGGTTGGGTCTGTCTCCTCCAGGGGCAGCACTTGCAGGTTTACCAACTGACCCCGAAAGGGAGTGGTGGGAACCTTGGGCAGATATCTCACTGTAAAAACTAATTAGTTCAGTTTACTTAAAGGGGTCATATAATGCCATTTTTGTACAAGCTAATATGATTTTTTAGGGTCTAAATTAAAAGTTTGTAATGTTCTGTAATTAAAAATTATCATTAGTATTGTAAGAAAACACTTATTTTACCTGGTCAAAAACAGCTCTGTTGTCAGCACGCCGTTTAAGTGTATGTGTCTTTAAATGATAATGAGCTTTGCTCACTCCGCCCCTCTGTTCTGTGCGTACACCGTTTGTAACACAATAACACAATAACCATAACGCGTTGTTCATTATAAACGTGGGATTATGAATTATATTGAGAACGTCGTACATAGAAAACATGCCGTAATGTACCCTGAGTGTAAACCTTAGCCGCACTCATCGTGAAGCTAGCGATTTGCAAAGATTAATATAAATATTAATATAAAGGTTAATAAAACGTTACACTCACTTCAGTTCTTCTGGAGGTGCAGCAGGAACACGAATAGTTGGTTGGTACCGATCCTTTTTTCAGGATTAGCTTCTTAGCAAAACCAGCTTTATACTGACCCTCCTCGTTTATAAAGCAGTCTGGTGTGTGAAATGATTTGCGCAAACATAAAAGCATTTACGTTGATCGTGGGGAATATTCCCTTCGAAAACAAACTCAGCCACTGCGTCTTCAGCGTTTCGGATTTAGGAACATTAAAATGACTGCTGTGTTCCTTATTGTACCCAAGAACAGAACACCATTTCTCTTAGACTCCATTCTGCTCATAGACAGTGCTCCAGCGTACTTTTCGGCACGACACCGGTCCGCGCGGACTATGATTGACAGCTTGCTCATGAGCGAGGGCGGGTCTGTGTTGAAACGCTGCTGTCAATCAACAGTCGTGGGAGGGGCGTCCGAGTGTGTGACGTCACAAGATCGAACGGCTCAATTTGAGGCAGGGGAAAACATATAAGGAGATTAAAACAAAATCACTGGATGGATTTTTATTATTATTTGATGATTGTGTACAGGCACTGCCAACACACATTTCAGTACAATCAACTTGTAAAAGTGCATGTACCATTATATGACCCCTTTAATTAAATTGTGCAAACTTGTTGCCTTAATTTAAGTAAGCATAACTTAATTACATCAAGTTCTTCTTACTTAATATATTAAAGTTTTGTCAACTTAATTCTATCTGTGATCTGAGGAAGTGTACTCCCAGAGTGCATTGCGGCATGAATAAATTGAATTGCTTTGTTTTACCATTAAAATTGTATTTGCTATCGTTATTGGGGTTATACTGACAAGAGACAGCAAATAAAATTGCAATAGTCTAATTAATTAAATAAAAAACTTGTTACCATTGTCGTGGTTTGCATGCTGAATGTTGAAGTCTGTGTGTGACTCAAGCAAAATTGCAAGATATTGTCAGAGGGATTATTATAGAGGGATTATATCAACCCAAATAAAAGTTTATGCCATAAATGTTTGCAATGACAATGTAGAAAGATCATTATTAAACATGATATTTATGTTAAACATCATAAATACATTCATTAAGAACATGGAAATAATTTAAGTATAAATATATATATAATATTTATTACTGCACTTCCTTTGAAATCAAATAACTGTGATTTCATGTTACATCACTGCATCAATTGGAAGAGAATCTGAATGATATAAATTAAGTTCCAAGTGCCCAACCAAAGGGAACACTAATCACAATAATGGTGAGAAATTTTAGGTTGATTTTAGGAAATCAACATGAATTTATGAAGTCAACTTATGTGACATTCTCCCAAAATGTTTAGCTGTATTGACAATAACATTCAGGATGACTGGAAAATGAGTGTATGCAACTAAGAAGAACGATGACTGCCGAAGTGGAAGAAATTAGTGAAAAGTCTATTAAGAATTGCCCCGCATCAAAAACCATTTGCCCCGCCTGCTTTTTTTTTTTTTTTTTTTTTTTTGCTTTGGCAAAATGGTACTCAAACCAGTCAAGTAATGTTTAATAGGGGTTTCTGAGTAATGAAGGCATAACATGCAAACAGTACAGATTACTAATTTTTTTTAAGTAAGTTCAACACATTATCGGAGATTAAGTAAAGTTAACTAAACAATAGTTAGTAAGAACAATGTTAGATTTTACAGTGCTGGGGTCTAAGAATGACGTAAGAATTACCCGGCCCGAATTCCAGGCTAGCCTCTTGATGGAAGCAAGTGCAGTCAGGAGCAGTGTCTTCATTGACAGGATTTTTAACTCAGCTGACTGCATCGGTTCAAAAGGGTTCTCTGAAGTGTTGTTAACACAAATGAGAGATCCCAAGAGGGTCTAGGGCTGAGGATGAGGAGGATTTAATCTTCTTGCTCCCCTCAGGAACCTGATGATCAGGTCGTGCTTTTCCATGGATTTACCATCTACTGCATCGTGATGTGTGGCAATCACGGCTACACACACTTTTAGGGTGGAAGGCGACAGCCTTCGCTCAAGCCTATCTTGCAGGGAGGAAAGCACAGCTCTGATTGGGCATCTCCGGGGGCACCACTCAATGAACAGGTTCCACTTCAACACATGAAGGGGCCTCGTAGAGGGGGCTCTAGCCAATGTGTCTACGACTGCTTATGGTAGATGTTACTGCTAGGTGGCAAGACGTACTGCTAACAACTCAAGGCAGTTATTTCTCCTGCCCGTAGAAACACAGGGTACGACCATAGGTTGAAGGTTTGCCAGGAGGCCAGGGTGATTCATCATGAAATAGACTAATTCACTGATGTCTTTTGAATCTAACAATTGTGTTGTTCCATTAATATATTCATATCTTAAACCTTGTGTTTCTGCCGCTTGAGATCTGGCAATATTACAACAATCAGTTAGAAGATTTTAACAAACACGAGCACAAAAATCAAATCTACTATGACACACACAGACATCAAAATTCAGCGTATGAATCTCAACAATGGTGACAATCAAAAAAATGTAGGTAAACCGATCAATTCAGAACAGCACTGGAAAGCTCGCAAAAAAAACCAACAGCAAAAAATAAAAGCAAATATTTTGAATTAAACAAAATAATAGGACAATTCAGCTGCATATTTTATTTATGTTGCAATGCATGCTGGGAGTTTTGTACTATGCTGGTACCCAGCATGCATTGTAGCAAGGTACTTTTGATTGTCACCATTGTTGAGATTCATATGCTGATTGTTGATGTCTGTGTGTGTCATGGTAGATTCAGATTTTATCCTTGTTTTTGTTGAAATCTTCTAACTAATTGTTGTAATATTGCCAGATCTCATGCAGCAGAAACAAAAGGTTTAAGATATGAATATGTTAATGGAACCACACAATTGTTAGATTCAAAAGACATCAGTGAATTAGTCTATTTCATGATGATTATAAAACCATCAACATGTAACAATCATCACCTGATCTCATTACACTTTAGCTTTCTTTGCTGCTGTAAATGTGTTTGACACACACACTGTCACAACAGCCAAAAGACATAATAAGAGTTAATAGACCAACTAATGGAAACACTGCTCACTGTAGTTGATGGTGACTTCAAATGAAACAGAGTTAAACCTCTGTTAATTCTCAATAAAACTTGTGTAGACGTCTGACAGAAATAAAGTCAGTCTGGTTAGTAATAAGTGAAGCTGGTAATGCTGTTTGTGGAGTTGTTTAATCCTCATCTTGACAGATTTAACCTCCTAAGACCTGGTTCTCCACATACGTGGACATCACATTATTGGTTGTGTGCAGCATAATACTTAATTCTGTGCAGAGGTGGAAAGTCCAGGGGTCAGAAAGTAAAAGTCCTGCCATATTTTTATTCCACCCACAGCAAAAACTCCAGTGTTAAATGAACTTTACTGGGAGTTTATTTGGATCCAGACTCAAGAGTGTTAAAGTTAATGTGATAATTAAGTGAATAATTGAGTGATGATTGAGATATTATTGAAGACACCAGATGTTAACTAGCAGAATCACTGAAGGAGAAAATCTATATTTTAGTCACCGTTATGGTGATCAGTGTTTGCTTTAGTTGGGCAGGTGACCTTTAAATGTTTACCTAAAGATTTTGTTTGGCTGTTTTAACAGCTGGATGAACAAAGAGATCAGATCAGTTCAGAGGTTGTAGATCATATTTAGACCTAATCATCATTTGACCTGAATCACTGAACTCATTTAAAGCCTCCTCTCTGACTTAAATGTATAATGATCATAACAGCATCACAGTGATTCTATAACATTAGATCCAGATTTTTCAAAATAAACTAAATGATGTCTTAAACGTTGTTCTGATAAATAAATAATAATCTTTCTTTTAGGCACACACAGACATCAAGATTCAGTGTATGAATCTCAACAATGGTGACAAACAGAATATTCAATTAGGAAAAGGAAATTACTAAGACAATTCAGATCATAATTTATTCATACCGCAATGCATGATGGGAGCCATGAATGAGTTTTGATTGGTGGCACCCAGAATGCACTGCAACATGCTATATAATTGTCACCATTGTTGAGAATCACAGGCTGATTCTTGATGTCTGTGTGTGCCCATAAAGTAATTAGAATAGAAATGAGTTTTGTAACAAATGATGATTATGTCAAAACATAACCAACAGCAGCGCATCAGCTTTCCTTGTTGTTCATCTGGCTGTTATAACTTATGTGCAGCAGCCAAACAACATCTAAAGTTAATGCTTAAAGGGTCAAGAGTCCAACTAAAGCAGACACTGATCACCATAATGGTGACTTAAAAATGTGACGTTCTCCTTCAGTGATTCTGCTTGTTATCATCAGGTGTCTTCAATAATGCTCATTCATCACTCAATTCATCACTTAATTATCTCATTAACTTTAACACTCGTGAGTCTGGATCCAAATAAACTCCCAGTGAAGTTAATTTATCACTGGAGTTTTTGCTGTGGGTGGAATAAAAATGTGGCAGGACTTTTACTTTCTGACCCCTGGACTTTCCACCTCTGACCAAAACTCGGGTCTTAGGAGGTTAATGTCTTCTTTTCTCTACAGTGGATTTCATCTAAGTCTGTGTCTGAAGTCAGTTGTAGCTCTTGTGTTTCTGCTCGTCTCTTTTTCTGTTCTATTCTTTCCTTCAGTGATTAAGTGATTAATTAAGTGATTATTAAGCATTTGTGATGAACACCTGCTGTTAACAAGCAGAATCACAGAAGGAAAGAGAAACACAAGAACTACAACTAGGGCTGGGCGATATATCGCATCACATTGTTATGCGCATCTCGTCAGTAAAGCCGGTTCCTTGATTAGTAGTAAATCACCTTCACCTACTTTCAGATGGAAGATATGATGCAGATATGAGTGTTAAGATATGTGATAAGGAGAAAATCACAAATTGTAAACCACCATTATGGCGATCAGTGTTTGCTTTAGTTGGACTCTTGACCCTTATACTTTCAATTTAAATTTTGTTTGTCTGCTGTTATTGATTTATACCAGTCAAATGAACAAAGAAAAGTGTGATCTGATAGTGTTGGTTATGTTTTGGCATAATCATGCTGTGCTCTGAAAAATGAAACTTATTGAGATAGTTTGCTTTAACTTGTTAGCAACAGCTTTGTGTTTCTACAGCATATGATTATCAGTATTTTTCTTATAATCTAAAATATTTAATAAACATTGTTCTAATCAAAACACTTCCAAATAAATTGATTTAGAAACACAGACATCAATAATCAGCCTGTGAATCTCAACAATGGCGACAATAATAATGCATGTTGCAGTGGCTGCCACCAAATACAACTCATTAATGGCTCCCATCATGCATCGCGGTTTGAATAAATTATGATCTGAATTGTCTATGTAATTTACTTTTCCTAATTGAATATTCTGCTCGTCACCATTGTTGAGATGCATTGACTGAATCTTGACGTCTGTGTGTGCCTAAAAGAAATTAAAAAAAAAAAAAACTTTTAAGAAATCCTTTATATTAGGCCTATATCCAAAATTCTGGATATTTTTGCAAAATCACAGTTATGGTGTAACCAACAGCATAAATCACAAACATACAGTTCAAATGATGATTGTCATAATATAACCAATACCATTACATCACTATTTTTTCTTTGTTCATCTGGCAGTTATAACTCAGAAACAACAGCCAAACAAAATATAAAGTTAATAATATAAGGGTCAAGAGCCCAACTAAAGCAAACACTGATCGCCATAACGGTGGCTTACAATTTTAGATTTTTTCCTTCAGTGATTCTGCTTTAGGTGTCTTCAATAATGCTCAATCATCACTCAATTAATCACTTAATTATCTCATTAACTTTAACACTCTTGAGTGTGGACTCATATACACTCCCAGGAGTGTTAATTTAACACTGGAGTTTTTGCTGTGTACAAAGAGCCGTAGTTAACTGACAAGCTGAGCCATATCGCATTAATTATCGCTGGCGATACGTCCGCGATATTAATGCGATATGGCTCAGCTTGTCAGTGAACTACGGCTCTTTGTAGTAAATGCCGCTCCATCTTTAAGCAGGTGAAAGCGATTTATTTACTAATCAAGGAACCGGCTTTACTGACGGGATGCGCATAACTATGTGATGCGATATATCGCCCAGCCCTATAATCCAATAACAAAAGAAAATACATTGAGCTTACCTAACTCCCTGCCAAAGAAACAGAGCTCAAACCGAATTCAAAATAAGACACCCCTACTCTCCACAATTTTAGGATGAGTTGTTTAGACATATGGAAAACAGGTTCTGATGTTACAACAGGATGCACGTTCACTTAAACGAATTAACATCACTAATTTGATCATCGGCCGGAGGAGGGATTCCTGAGCTCTCAACCCGAGTACGACCGAACCAACAATGAGCTCCCAGACGAGTGCCAGCAGCGTCCTTATAAAGACTACGCCCGACTGGACAACTAATGGCTTTCGTACACCCCATCATTGGGTAACCTATTAGAAATCAGACAAACAAGAAAAAGAAGAGGAACACAGAGCAATAGAAAAACAATAGACTACATAAACACAGGTCGTAACAACAACCATTGGTTTCATTACACAGAACAGTAGAATGTGTTGAGGAAAAAATCATACATGAAGTATTATAAAACCTTCAGAATAACCAACATCAAATAATTAATTTATAATAAAATACATAATCTTTTGCTGATTTAGTTGTACTTAACGAGCATTACACAGATAAATACATGAGAGGATTCCCTCCATCACTGATATAAACATAGAGAGATGAAGACAGATGATGAGGAGGAAACACATGTGAATCACATTTAAATGCTCATGCTTCCTGAATCATCCATATATTCCCTGATTTTCATTTAGTTAAATGTAGTGTAAGGAACTCAGCTTTTTGGAAATATTAATAATCAATAATATCTTGTTATTATTAATTATAAATATTTGGGTCAGTTAATTGGATTAACTTGATGTGGCTGAATTAATATTACAATCAATTAATCAGTTCTTCCAACGAACTATTTTGATTATTAATTTATTCTAATAAAGGGTATCTTCCATGGCCACCGAAGAATAATTATTTCTTCGCCTGTACAGTACTTTGAGCCAGTAGCAAAAACCGTGATCGTAAAGTGACTTGTATTGCAAACAAAACAGAACCAAATACATATTATGTACAAGTTTAATTAACTAAATATAGATATTTATATGAATATAAATAAACTAAACAACATACACACATGAATACATAAATAGGTTAGTGATAGGATGAAATTGGAAACCGGAAGAGGGTCTATGAGAAGAACCATCAGAATTTCATTTTCACATTTCATTGAATTGAATACTTGCATTTGTAATGGGAACAATTCTTGAAGTTGTTGAAAATTGGAGTCGTTGATGGTTCCGGCAGTGTCAAGTGGAAGTAGGTTGAGCGTTCTCTTTCTCCAGGAACGCATGACTGGTTTGGTGAAGGCCTGGGACTCTGTTGAGGCCACGCCGAGCACCCAGGAGAAGTGAGGAAGTCGGAAGGATGGGTGATTGGAGTCGTTGTTGGTTGGAGTCTTTGTTGGTTGGAGTCTTTGTTCCAAAACTCCTGAGATTGTCCTTGGTTCTTTGTGAGAGAGTCTTCTCTCTTTTCCATGAGGCCGGATCTGGTTGGAATCGGGGCCTGCTGGGCCCTGGGGCCCCCGTGGAGGGGGAGGGGGCTCCCCAGTCTCACCAGAACAGTGTTGCGGCTGGATGAAAAAACTAAGAGAGGGCGGTCACTGTTGCCTGCCTCTGATATACCCTGAGAAAGAACCAACCCCTAAGGTTTGAATGGACCTATGAGTAAGGTGACATGTCCGAGAGGGGAAGCGGCTCTTAGTTGATTTATGGTCTTTGTCCCCAGCATGCTTAGACTGTTCATTCAAGCTCAAATAGACATAACAAATTCACATTGCATTCTAAGAGAAGGTGATGTACATCAAAGTGTGTGTCATTAAATGAGGATTAATTTGCTAGGAAGCATGATACAGGTGAGGTTATATTGACCGTTGGGTGGTTGTTCAACCACATACACCCCAATCAAACATACCATGTTGTTATACCTAATAGTACACGAGACAGTAAATCATCACAGTTTCTGTGAGGCATAGTTTCCTTCATAGATCAGAGTAACACCGCAAAGTTTATTTAATTAAAGATGGTCTCTCTCTCTTAAGCATGTGGCGCATGTGGCCACATTCCTTTGAGGTCGTAAAGTCTGTTATCAGTCTTAAAGTGTTCTGTAACCGGACACCCGGCTGACAAAGTAACTTCATTTGTGAGGTTAGTTTGGGGGAGAGTTTCATAGACCTTTATATTCATTAAATATAGTGAATATGAATAATTAGTGTGTGTCTGATTGGTCCAGACCCTACAGTAGTTATTACTTCTGATCTGCAGCTTTAACATGCTCTCATATAAAAGAAGAGTTTGAAAAGAAACAGAGAGGGAGAAAAACTTGAGAGTTTGAAAGAAAAACTTGGGAGATTACACTTTTTATGTGCTTTGTTTTCTGCTACACCTTAAAATGTTTGTGTGTACTGCAGTAACACCTTTAGAGAATCAATACATTCAATCCTATTTTTTGACCTGTTCTCTTTTTTTTTTGTGAAACTGAATTATTTGTAAAATTATTTTCTCATATTGAATTGTCAAATGTAAGTGTTTTTGTTTCAGCAGCTGTTGTCCGTGGTTCGTCTCGCAGGAGAAGAAAAAGCAGAGTGTCACCATTATGTTCATTTATATTCAGATCATAGACTTTTAGTTTGTTTTCATTCCTCACATGTGTTTGCTGCCACTGATCAGTCATGGACACTAATCACATTTATCACTGCTGCTAATCGTTTAGTTAATCGCCACTGTGTATTTAAGTTCCTGCCTGTGCCCCGTTTAGTGTCCGGTATTGTTTGTGCACGCTGTCTCGCCTGCTGGCTGTGTTTCTGAGTTATTTATTAAACTAACTTGTTACCTTTCAGTCATCTCCGTCTTCCTTGGATCTAATCGTCACACGAAGACAGTAACAGTAAGATTGTTATTGCCAGTTTTACTCACTTCATCATTCAGAATTTGAATTTAAAATGTTGTTTTGATTTTGATACAGTAAAACTAAAAATCTTGGTGTGATAACATGTTATTCTCATGTGTGTGTTTCAGTGAGTGATCTGAGGATTGTTCTGTTGGGGAAGAGTGTGTCAGAAAACAGTGGAATGGGAAACTTCATATTAGGAAGAGCAGCGTTTGACAGTGAAGCTCCTCCAGATGTTGTAGAGAGAGTCGGAGGAAGACTGAAGGACAGACGTGTGATGGTCATCAACAGTCCTCAGCTGCTCCAGACACACATCTCAGATCATCAGATCACACAGACCGTGAGAGAGTGTGTGTATCTGTCTGATCCAGGACCTCATGTGATCGTTCTGCTCCTCAAACATGAGCCGTGTTCAGCAGAAGATCAAGAGTGTGTGGAGAAGGTGCTGGACTCTTTCTCTGAGCGGGTTTATCAACACACCATGGTGATCACCACACAAGAGCCGACTGAAACCAATGACATCCTACAGAAAATTATTCAGAAATGCTGCAACAGACACTTCAGTCTTCAGGGAAGCAGCTCTCCTGATGATCTTCTGCAGACGTTTGAGGACATTGAGCAAATGAATGATGGACGGCACCTGGATTGTGCTGAAGCTTCACAGTGTTTCACAATGAAGCAACATGCCAAAAGATGTGAGTGTGATGATAGTTGATGTTTCTAGTGATAAATGAACAGTTTTTAAATGTTCTTATTCTATCTGTTTCAGAGTGTGTGAAGATGGATCTGGTTGTGTGCGGGAGCGACGGTACATTAAAATCCTCCATATCAGAGCTGATCCTGCAGCCGAAAGACAGAAGATCAGACGTGGATCTTCGTGGTCGTGTGATCAGTGTGGAGGAGCTTCCAGCTCTGTTCAACACTCGGCTCTCAGAGGAGGAAGTGATGGCGTTCATATGGCGGGGCTCGAGTATTTATGAGTGTCTCAAACATATGAGCCCACGCCGGCCCACCCCGCGTGACTCACTCTAACATTGGAGCCCACCCCGCGTGACTCACTCTAACATTGAGACACCCGCGCCAGAGACTCGAGTAAAACTCAAACATTTCTCAGCTCCTCCGAGTTCGAGGGCAGGAAATGTCAATATTGCCGCAATGCGCCTGTTATATAACATGCACGCCTGCAAACAAAAGCTGACACAACACTGTGATGACGCTCTCTTATCTGCTCATGCTGAATTATACTTATGTCGTTTCCCCCTGTGGCTCAGTGGCTAAACACAAAGCGTTCGCGCCAGAGACCCGTTTTCAAATCCCAGCTTAGGCAGCAGTTAAAATTTATGTGTCTCTCCTCTCTGAGCTCGCGGCTAGCTTTCTTACGTACAGAAAGTGAACGCGCTCTCGCGCCCTCGCGCCCTCCCGTTTATATGGCGGGGCTCGAGTATTTATGAATGTCTCAAACATATGAGCCCACGCTGGCCCGCCCTGCGTGACTCACTCTAACACTGAGACATCCGCGCCAGAGACTCGAGTTCGAATCTTGGCTGCCCTGAAAACTTTTTACCAAAGTGAACAAGCTCACGCCGGCCCGCCCCTCGTGACTCACTCTCTTTGGCAGCGTCCGAAGACGGGATTGGTCGGGCTCGACCTGACCTCGCCTCCCAGTACTCTTCTATCAGAAGGCGGGAGACGTCAATGTTGCAGTCAATGGGTCTGTTACAAAGCAAGCTCACCTGCATACAGACAGTCTTACATCCGGCTCATGCTGTTGGTGTCTCAAGTGTAGAAAATGTGCCCACATCTCAGTGTTCACCCCTACACACAAGCACTATAGCCCCCGGGTCTCCCACACTCACAGAGCACACTCTCATAAAGCTGGCAAATGCCGCTCGAGTGTTAAATGTAAAAAGCGTGCCCACAACTCTGTGCTCATGCTTCATTTCTGCCCGCTCTGTCACACGGCTAAGAAAGCCTCATATGGGTCAGGTTATGAATGTATGTCATGTGCCCGCTCATGAGCGCTCACGCATACTGTCAGATATAGCCCCCACAGCGCCGCTCGCATATCACAAAGCTTTAACAAAAGCTCCCCATTCAAAGTAATCGGGTCGTCACAGCTAACCACCGCTGTCAGCGAGCCGTCGTATTTGAACACTCATACCGTTCAAGTCATGAATGTAAGTCACGTGCCCGCTCACGAGCACTCACGCTTACTGACAAACACCGCGCCCGCGCCGCCGCTCGCGCTTTACAAAACAATTGCAAAACAGTCCCCATTAAAAGCAATCGGGACGTTACATGCAAAACAGCCAGCCATCGCTGTCAGCGAGCCGCCGTATTCAAGTACAGAGGGCGCGCCCGCCGGTTCAGTTTTTCGAGCCCACGAAGTGCGGTGATTGAAACCAGGAGGTCATTCTGGCCCTAGCTGTACATATAAAAGCATGGGAAGCGATTCCAGGGGTATCAGAATGGGTGCTGAGCACAATAAGACAGGGCTATTCACTACAGTTCGCTCGCCGTCCTCCGCGCTTTCTAGCACGGACCAGAACGAAAGTGAAAGTGGCAGTAGCACATCTACTTCGCGCAGAAATAGCCAAACTGCTGTGCAAACGGGCCATAGAACCGGTACCTCCTTCTCTGAGCGAGTCGGGCTTCTACAGCTGTTATTTTCTCGTACCCAAGAAGGACGGAGCTCTAAGACCTATCTTAGATCTGAGATACTTGAACAAAGCTCTCATGAGGAGACCGTTCAAAATGCTCACGACCAGACAAATCCTCGCGCAAATTCGCCCGAGGTACTGGTTTATCTCTCTTGATCTGAGAGACGCCTACTTTCAGATCCAGATTATACCCCGTCACAGGCCATTCTTGAGATTCGCCTTCGACGGTCAGGTATATCTATACACCGTCCTCCCGTTCGGCCTGTCCTTGGCACCTCGTACATTCACGAAGTGCATGGACGCGGCTCTCGCACCTTTAAGAAATCAGGGCATGCGAATTATGAACTATTTGGATGATTGGCTGATTCTAGCACAATCAGAGATGGAACTCTTATCTCCAGGGCCGGAGTGGGACTAGTTTTCAGCCCTGGAGTTTCATATTAGACCGGCCCACTTTAGTTCCCGACCGACTATATTAAAATAATGTAATTAAACCCTCAGTATATAAGTCTGCAATAGTGCACTGTTCTGTACAGCCTTGTAATTCATTGTATTTTTCAAAAATATAATTGTCTATTCAGTGCAATAGCCGTACATAAATACAAAGGTCCCAAAAGTGATCTGGGTTCGGGGGCATATTATTTTTCCACTGTCATTGGCAAAGAACATGTATATCTGTGTTAAATAGGAATCCATTGTAATAAAGTTATTCTCCTTCTGGGCACAGTATGCAATAGGCTATTGCTCTTCCTGCTCTCCTCTCTCATCTCCATGTCCTTCTCTCATTCTTCTTCTCTCAGTCTCTTTATCTTTA
This sequence comes from Siphateles boraxobius, assembly GCF_051911475.1. NCBI lineage: Eukaryota > Metazoa > Chordata > Actinopteri > Cypriniformes > Leuciscidae > Siphateles > Siphateles boraxobius. Next base: position 1,940,017 of record NW_027509130.1, on the reverse strand, counting down.
GGTTACTTGTAAATCTCCCTTTCCCGAAGCTGAGCTTTGATTGATACAGTCTTTGCAAACTGATTATTTATTTCGGTCGTTTAAAACTTCTATCGTAAAACAGCTGTTTAGTTTAGTTCCACTTGCTAATCTCTTGAAGCGTCGCGTTGGGATTCGGCCACGGCTCGTCCTTCTGTTAACATAAATCCCGCTTGCTTTGATCGGTCATCTCAAACATTTTGCCATTGCCGACGAGCGGTGTTGAGTAGCTACTGAAGCAGATCAGATTATGAGGTCGGTTATCGTCGCGATATGCGAATCATTGAAATACCAAATTAGAGTATTAGGCAATTATTTCACAAAGTTCATTATACACTCAGAAAAATGACCGAGGTCCGGACCTCGGAGACCACAATGGTGGGTACGGCCCTGAGGCTATTTGGCCGCTTGAGTTTCTAGAGATGTTTTATTATTCTGGCCTTTTCAGCGCCGCCTTTGCGCCTATTATCCATGTTTTGCATCTCTTATTCTTTGTTCGCACATCTCTAACAACTGACTTTTTTTTGTGGGGCTGCGAGAAAATTATAATAAAAAAATAGTGGTGCTGCGCTGAGACTGGAGCATTCAACCCAGTGCCATGACAACACCGGCCCTCCTGGCCAATAAAACTGACCGGCCCACCGGGAATTCTCCTGGTGCTCCCGATTAGCCAATCCGGGCCTGCTTATCTCACAGAGCAGTGCTTTTCAATCACCTGGAAAGCTTGGGTCTCACGGTCAACTGGACCAAGAGCTCATTAACGCCCAGTCAGTCAGTTTCTTTTTTGGGAATAGAACTGGACTCTGTGGCCATGACGGCTCGTCTGTCGACACAGCGTGCGCGCCGTGTTCGACACATCGCACATCTTTCCAGAAGGACAACGTCGCTTCTCTGAAAACATTTCAGAGGATGCTCGGCTGTATGGCTTCAGCTGCAGCAGTGCTTCAGCTGGGCTTACTGCCAGCTTAATGCTGGTTGAAAGCTCGTGTGCCTAAACGATGGCCCAGACAGACTGTCCAGAGACAAAATTCCCCCAGGGGAATGGTCTCTGCACCCACAGACAGTCCAGTTACTATGGCGCCTCTTTGGCAAAGCGGAAGTCGACCTTTTTACGTCAAAGCTCACTGCCCGATGTTCTTCTCGAAGAATGAGGACGCGCTGGCCCAAATCTGGCCCAGCCGCCCATTGTATGCCTTCCCTCCTGTCTCTCTGTTGCCACAGGTAATCAAGAGAATCAGGGAAACGCGCCACTCGGTGCTCCTCATAGCCCCGTGATGGGAGAACTAACTCTGGTTCCCGGAGCTGACACGGCTGTCACGTACAGCCCCGTGGCCAATTCCGGTGAGGAGAGATCTCCTCTCTCAAGCCCGCGGCTCAATCTGGCATCCACATCCAGAGCGCTGGTCTCTGCACATATGGTTGATCAACGGATACCCGTTATCCTGCCAGAAGGAGTTATGAGCACGATCACGCTGTCGAGAGCTCCCTCTACGAGATGGCTCTACGCGTCTAAATGGTCTGTGTCAAAACATGTAGGGTCACAAACATGGTCACAAACATCTGGGGTCCCGCAGGTGCTCGTCTTCCTCCAAGAGCTGTTGGACAGGGGCAGGTCCCCCTCCACGCTCAAAGTATACGTGGCGGCCATTGCAGCGTTCGCGGAGTCGACGCGCGGCCAGTCAATAGGAAGAAACGAGCTGGTAATAAGCTTCCTTAGAGGAGCTAGAAGGATGAACCCTCCGCGACCCCCATCAGTTCCTATCTGGCATCTTTCTTGGTCTTAGAGGCCCTGAAAACATCCCTTCGAACCGTTAGATTCTGTGAATCTAAAATACCTATCGCTCAAAACCGTTTTTCTGACGGCACTGTCATCAGTCAAACGTGTGGGGGACTTACACGTGCTCTCTGTTAGCGTTGCGTGTCTCGAGTTTGGGCCAAATGACTCCAAAGTCATCCTCAAACCAAGGCATGGCTATGTCCCGAAGGTGATTGGCACTCCCTTCAGAGCGCAGGTCATTTCTCTATCGGCTCTGCCTGCATCCGATAGCGAAAGCGATATTAACCTCCTCTGCCCTGTCAGAGGGCTGAGGGTTTACATTGCGTGCTCCGCCCCCTTCAGGCGTTCAGCGCAGCTTTTTGTTTCGTTTGGTGGGCGCACCAAGGGTCTTGCCGCCCCGAAATAGAGCCTGTCCAGATGGATAGTGGACGCTATTGCAACTGCTTACACGTCAAAAAGTCTGCAATGCCCTCTGGGCATCAGGGCACATTCCACTAGAGGCATGGCCTCATCGTGGGCGTGGTCCAGCGGAATTTCTATTCATGACATCTGTACGGCGGCAGACTGGGCCTCTCCGTCTACATTTGTGAGGTTTTATAACCTAGAAGTTCCTGCCTTGCAGGCTAAACTCTTGTCAGTCTAATAGTGTGTATGTTCTGCCCGCATCTGCAGCGCACAGACTAGTATCACGTGACTAAGCTCTCTTGGTTGAGCTGCACTATAATGGCCCGTTATGCCAGACCGGCTACGCTGCTCTGCATTTCCCATAGGGTGCTTATATACATGTGTCGCTATGCTGGCTGCCTATTTTCCCACTTATCTTTGTTCCCTGGGACTCCCGGGGACTCATGGAGTGGATGCTTGGCGCGCACGGCGTTGACAAGGGGTTCCCGTAGCGTAAGCTAGCTGTAGCTTTAAGCCGTAGCGTAAAACCAGAGAAGCAGCCTCCGAGCCGTGCTTGTATACGCTAAGCCACACCCATTGTGATGGCTGTGATGCGTAGAGGGCGCGAGGCTCAGTGGTCGGCTGCTGCAGTTGCCGCAGGGCAGCCAATGAGCACGCTAGACAGCCTGCTCTAGGTCTGCTAGCTGCTGCACTGCATTGACAATAAATACAAAAATTAAGGATAATTTTTTGGCTTCATATCTCGAGAAAAGATGACTTTACCCGTAGCGAAAGCTAGCTCACGCAATCCTCGTTCCCTCTTCTAGAGAGAACCGAGGTTACATTAGGTAACCGAGTACGTTTTAAGTTTTTCCATTGAGTTAATACAGACGACATCATTGTCAAAACGATGCCCATTCACACGGATCTGTGATAACGACTAAAAACGCTGTATTCTGCTGCCTGGCCATTAAATGGGGATGAAACACTGCAGACTGAACATGTAATATGCATGTGCATGACGTCATCGTATTCAGAGATTCACGTTTCTGTTGTTTACATGGAGACCGTTTTCAAAAACTTAGCTTTTTCAGGCACCCAAAACATTGTAGTCATGTAAATGAATGGCCAAAACTTATAAAAAGTTGTATGTTTTTAGTTGAAAACAATGTTGTGTAAACAGCCCCTTAGTTGCAAACTAGCTAGAAGTTACTAAGCCTCTATGGTTGAATTTATGATCCAGAAAAGCGAAGAAAAAAAAACCCAAACAAAATGAAGAAAAAAAACTCTTAATTTTATTGAAACCAACTCAAAGATAACAACAACAGAAAAGAAAAAGAATGGCATCAATTAAATCTTCATGAGAGGGCCAGGCCAACATAACAAACAAAACGTTCTAACTGAAGAGGGTATCATTAAATAACCAATTCAAAAGAAAACAAATAAACTACAAAGTCTTACCCCGCTCCCTGTCTATCATAAACATAAGCACAATTCAAGTTGAAAGAAAGTGGAACCCTCAGCTTCCGAATTCAAACAAAATAGTTACACAAATTAAGAGTAAAAACAAAATAATAATAGAAACATAAGAGAAGAACACACTCAGCGTCCGCAAGCTCTCACACAGCCAGCGGTTATGCAACTCATTCACAAAGTTGAGAGAAAAAAACTGCCTTCGGTTGTTTACACAAGAGAGAGGGAAAAGAGGAAACTGTGTCAGCAACGCCCACAGTGTTTCTCCACTCTGTTATAGTGGGTGTGTTTCCCGTACAACTACATAACTCGCTGCTTAACTACCATAGTACGATGCATCGTAAAAAAAAATCAACTTGCTAGTCACTGACGGTGCTTTAAATCTCTTGACAAACTAAAAGACGTAAATTACATGATGATAATGACGGAACTTGCGACCATAGATGGCTAACGATGCTTTTGGGAAACACACTCCTGCTTGGAATCTGAGAGAGAGAGAGAGAGAGAGAGAGAGAGAGAGAGAGAGAGAGAGGGAGAGAGAGAGAGAGAGAGAGAGAGAGAGAGAGAGAGAGAGAGAGAGAGAGAGAGAGGGAGAAAGAGAGAGAGAGAGAGAGAGAGAGAGAGAGAGAGAGAGAGAGAGAGAGAGAGAGAGAGAGACACACACACACACACACACACACACACACAAAGTATCACACAAATACGTCCACAGGACGTAACAATGCTAAAGAGAGCCTATGCTTCAGCTTCTGATACATGGAGTGAGAACGGATTGAGAAATTAACATGGAAAAGCCCAAGAAAAAAAAACGTTAATATTTGATCTTCATCTTTAGGATATAAAAAAATCACATAACAACACATCCATGTGTTTTATTTGTCAGCTCTTCAACTTCTTTTTGTAGCTCTTTTATTTCTTCTCCTTTCTGGGCCTGCAGGTTTTTATAGACTTTTACCAGTATTTTATGTTGTTTTTCACGCTCTTTAAGCATCTCATCGAGCTCAAGAACATGTTCCAACTGTCTCTCTCTGGACTCAAAAAACTCCTCTGCTTGTTTTCGGGCTTCATCTTCATATTGCTTCCTCAACTTTTTTAATTTATTTTCATAATCCTCTACTTTTTTCTCTTCTCTTTCTTTTCCCTCCTCTTCCTCTTCTCTTTTCTTGATCTCTTTGTCTCGTTCTTGTTTCAGATCTTCAATCCTTTTCTTCCATCTCTTTCTCTCTTCTTCTCGTCTCTCATCATCTTGTAATTTTTTTTTCTCCCACTTCTCTTCTCTCTCTCTTTCCAGCTGTTCATAATATATTTCCATTTTAGTTTTATTTTCTTTATATTCTCTCTCTTTTTCTTCTCTTTCTTCTCTTTGTTTCTGTCTCTCCTCCTCTATCATCTGTCTTTCTTCTTCTCTCTCTCTTTCAAATCTCTTTCTCATTTTCTCCAGTTCTTCTTGTTTTTCTCTCAGTTGTTTCTTGTGTCTCTCTTTTCTCTTTCTTTGTTCTTCCTCTCGTTCTCTCATCTGTCGTTTCTTTTCATCGTCCCATTCTCTCTGCTGTTGTTTAATTTGAATCTCTTTTCTGTCATTTTCAGCCTCTTTTAATTTTCTTTTCCATCTCTGTCTCTCTTCCTCTTCTTGTTCAATCATCCTTTGTTCCTCAGATTGTCTCTTCTTTATTTCCTCTTTTTGTTTCATTCGTAAATCTGCTATAATACATTCTTGTTCATTTTTCATCTTTTCTTTATCTTGTCTGTATTTCTCTTCTCTCTTTCTATCTTCTTCTTCTTTTTCTTTTTGCTGTTTTTCATACTGTGATCTCTGATATTTAATCTCCCTCTTCATTTCTTCAATTTTTTGATGATATTCAGTTTTTTGCTGCTCTTCCTCTTCTGATCGTTTCTGGTTTTCAGTCTCTCGTTTCTTCTGTTCCGTTTTCTCTTTTACTTCAGACTCCTTTCTAAGTGTTTCCTCTTTTATTCTGAATTGATTCTCCATTTTCATTCTCTCCTCGTCTGCTCTTTGTTTCTCTTCCTCGAGTCTCTTCATCATATTTTCCCTTTCCATCTCATATTTAGCTTTTAATTTTTCATGTTGAGCCTGAATTTCGTTTTCTCTATCTTTCATTATTTGCTCCATTCTCTTTTTAATGGACATCTCTGCCTCCTCAAACATGCAGTTAGTGAAGTATCGACCATCATTAGTATTTTTCACTTGTTCTATCATGTTTAACAGTTGAATCACTTGAGTTTTGTCTCTTTTTTCTTTGTTGTTGAAAGCCAGGAATCTGTTTCCACAATCTCTGATCAGTTTCTTTAGTTCAGCACAGTTATATTTGCACACATAATCTTCTATGGACTCATTCTCAAGATCGTCTCCTCTGGTGAACAGAACGATGCTGAACTGAGCAGCTTTATGACCAAAGATCTTCTTTATCAGATCCATAGTGTCCATTGCCTCCTTGGTGAATCTTCCCAAACTCAACACAATGACAAACACATGAGGTCCAGGTGACGACAGTGAAATACATTTCACAATTTCTTCCACCACTTGATCATTTGTCAGTGTCGTGTCAAAGAGTCCTGGAGTATCAACAACAGCTACTGATCGACCATCAACTTCACCAACTCTCTTTTCACACTCAGTCGTCACTGAATCTGGCCTTAATTGGCTGTGGAACTCATTTCTTCCCAGAATAGTGTTTCCTGTTGCACTCTTTCCACTTCCTGTCTTCCCGATCAGTACAATCCTCAGACACTCCAGATCATCTGATTCACCTTCAGCACCTGAAAAATAATGTTGGTAGAATTAATTTATTATTATCAGGCAGATTTAAGTTTGGTGTTTTTCAATCAAATAAAACTGAACACAAACCATAGAACAATGTCACAGACTAACTTAAAAAAAGTTAATTTTAACGTTTTAACGTTTCCATCACCAAAAAAACGGAACTTTCTTAGAAAAAAATTGTTAGGGACTTCATGTTATTGAAAATGTTCTGACAGTTCAAAAGCCAAAATCCCAAAAAGAAAGTATGATATTCCTGAAACATTCTTTCAACTTAATTTTTACTAACAACTCTAAGAATGTTGATTTGTAACATTCCAAGAACATACAATTGTCCAGCTTTCTTAATTTTAATAGAACTTAATTTTAAAGTTAATATGATGTTCATGAAACATTCAACAAGCAGAATCACTGAAGAAAAGAGAAACACAAACAATGGACATTGGACATTGGTGAGTGAGATTTGCATGGCAAGCCACTAGCCCGGACATAAGGGTATATAAGCTTGCCGGCAACTCACTCATTCAGGTTTGTGCTGAGGAGCCCAGACATGGGTCCTGCACTGTAAAAGAAAACCCCTGTGAAATTTAAAGTAAAAAAAAACGTCAGCTTGGTTGCCAGTATTTTTCTGTAAAAAATTAAAATAAAATATGGTAGCAACCTTACTTGGGACTTAAATTTATGGCCAAAAAATAAAAATCAGCAGGACTTCATTTTGATGTAAAAAAACAAACAAAAAAACATCAGCTGTGGTTCCCATACTTTACCATATAAAATACAGTAGTAACCTTTTAGTTTTTACGGGACAACCCTTATTAATTCATTAACTGATAAACATTATTATTCAATAATAATGCTAAATACTAAAGTACTAAAATCTGCTTTATTGTGATATACGAGCCCGTTCTCATCCTTTGGCGTCATACATGTGACGCTTTGTACATTTCGTTGAAATCTTACGCACATGGCATCCTTTAGCATCAATATGAGACGCAGAACCAAAGGCGTCATACAGGTGACGCTCGTCTAAATCCAACGCACATGGCATCGTTTAGCGTGAATATGAGACGCAGATCCCAAGGCGTCATAACCGTACCCTACCCCAGACCTAAACCTACCCATAACAGTGCGTGTTATATTGACGCTAAAGGATGCCATGTGCGTAAGATTTCGACGAAATGTCATATGGCGTCACCTATATGACGCCAAAGGATGAGAATGCGTTAGATATACCGATAACCGCCAAAACACACACACAAAAAAAATATCACATGATGATTCACCCCAATTGGTTTTCCACAAGCTGAGGCACATATTAATGTAAAGAATGTGCACAGTGTCATACACAAATACAAAACACCATCATGGTGACACACACAACTCTAAAACAATGCTAGGTAACACTTTATTTTGATGGTCCACCTTAGACTTTAGTCCACTAAATTTTACTGCAATATTTTACAGTGTGCAGTTACTAACAATAAATACCTTTGTAACTAAATGTCAACTAACTCTCATTAGAGTATTAAAGGGTTAGTTCACCCAAAAATGAAAATAATGTCATTAATGACTCACCCTCGTTCCAAGCCTGTAAGACCTCCGTTCATCTTCGGAACACAGTTTAAGATATTTTAGATTAATCCGAGAGTTTTCTGTCCCTCCATTGAAAATGTATGTACGGTATTCTGTCCTTGTCCAGGTCCTTGACATTATCAAAGTAGTCCATGTGACATCAGTGGGTTAGTTAGAATTTTTTGAAGCATCGGAAATACATTTTGGTCCGAAAATAACAAAAACTACGACTTTATTCAGCATTGTATTCTCTTCCGGTTCTGTTGTCAATCCAAGGTCACGAGTCCGCAGTGACGCTGCTGACGTAAGAAGCTGCTCACATGTTATCTGGTAACCAGTTATCTGGTACACCAGTGTCTTACGTCAGCAGCGTCACCGCGGACTCGTGAAGGAAGATTGACAACAGAACCGGAAGAGAATACAATGCTGAATAAAGTCGTAGTGTTTGTTATTTTTGGACCAAAATGTATTTCCGATGCTTCAAAAAATTCTAACTAACCCACTGATGTCACATGGACTACTTTGATGATGTCTGTATTACCGTTCTGGACAAGGACAGAATACCGTAAATACATTTTCAATGGAGGGACAGAGAGCTCTCGGACTAAATCTAAAATATCTTAAACTGTGTTCCGAAGATGAACGGAGGTCTTACGGGCTTGGAACGACATGAGGGTGAGTCATTAATGACATCATTTTCATTTTTGGGTGAACGAACCCTTTAACTAACACTTTATTTTGATGGTCCACCAACAGACATTCTACTAACTATAAGTAACTTTACAACTACATGTCAACTGACTCTTATTAGTAGACTGTAAGGTTAGGGTTAGGTTTTAGGGATCAGGTAAGTAGAATAAGTTGACATGTAGTTGCAAAGTTATTTATAGTCAGTAGATTGTCTGTTGGTGGACCATCAAAATAAAGTGTTAGTTAATACTCTAATGAGAGTTAGGTGACATGTAGTTGCAAGTGTGGTTTTATTAGGAGCATCAGGTCTGAGAACCAGGTTCGAATGGACCAGTAAGGCACAACCATCAAGACTAGCTCATCCTCCCTGACCTTGCACAATGTCTGTGCGAGCAAGCACACTGGGGAAAACGCACTGGGACCAGCTGTGTGCAAGTCAATCTGTGCCAAGGGTCCCCTCGGTCAGGGAATAGAACAGATAACAGTGGGAGGATTCCGGAGAGGCAAACAGGTTGATGTACATGTGTCTGAATCAACTCCATATCAGCTGGACCACCTGGGGGTAGAGTCTCCATTCTCCAGGGAGTGTGTGCTGTCGTGAGAGCACGCCCACTGCAAAATTTAGCTCGCCCCGGAATGAAACTGGCACAGTGTGACCTGAGCTGCTGCTGACTCCAGAGGACATACGACATGCGATGTGTCCTTCTGGTTGACTCTTGTTTAACACTGGTTGAATGCCAAAGGTGAAGGCAAACTGTGCACCTGATAAGCCATAGATATTGCCTGAACGATCCAGTTGCTGATGGTCTGTTTAGATGCGGGAAGCCCCTTCTTGGGCGACCCGAAACACACCAGTCTGACTTCCGCCATGAAGAGGACCTCTGAATATATATCTTGAGAGCTCTGACAGGGCAGAGCAAATGAAGTCTCTCTTCATCCGCCGACACATGAGGTGGAGGATGAAAAGCATGCAGAACCGTAGGCCGTGGCACATTAGATGCTACTTTAGGCATATAGCCTGGGATGCAAGATACACTAAAAAAAATAATGATATGTTGGCTTTAATTAACTTTTTTATGTGAACAGGTTCCATAAATTAACTTTTTTATGTCAACAGGTTCCATAAATTAACTTTTTATGTCAACAGGTTGCACATAACTGGGTTACCTTAAACAAACATAATTTGTTCATGTAACTTCAACACACTCAAATAAATTATATGTTGGCTTTAAATAACTTTTTTATGTCAACAGGCTGCACATAACTGGGTTACATTCAAGCAGTGTTAAAGTTAATGAGATAATTAAGTGAATAATTGAGTGATGATTGAGCATTATTGAAGACACCTGATGTTAACAAGCAGAATCACTGAAGGAGAAAACCGGAATTTAAAGTCACCATTATGGAGATCAGTATTTGTTTTAGTTGGGCTCTTGACCCTCCTATCATTAACTTTAGATCGATGCCAACACAGTAATACCAGTGTTGGCATCGATACTATCGATATTTAGATCGATCCGCCCACCCCTAATTGGTTGTGTTTTAACATAATCATTATATCACAATCATTTGACCTGAATCACTGAACTCATATAGAACCCAATTTCTGAGTTAAGTTTACTTTATTATACTGGATTATAGCAGCACTGTCATTGTAGAGCATACCATTTTTAGCCTTTTCAATGAAATCCAAATGATCAAATCAATAAAAAATAAACAAAAATAAACATATATATATATATATATATATATATGTAGGCACACACAGACATCAAGAATCAGACTGTGAATCTCAACAATGGTGACAATTATAAAGCATGTTGCAGTGCATTCTGGGTGCCACCAATCAAAACTCATTCATGGCTCCCATCATGCATTGCTGAATGAATAAATAATGAGTTTATGTTCAGAGGTGATCTGTCACCATTGCTGAGATTCATACGCTAGTTCTTGATGTCTGTGTGTGCCTACATAAAAAAAAATTGTAGAAGTTTCTTTTTTTTTATTGATTCGATCATTTGGATTTCATTGAAAAGGCTAAAAATGGGATGTTCTACATTGATAGTGCTGCTATAATCCATAAGGTAAACTTAACCCAGAAATTGGGTTCTATATGTCCAGACGAATCTTCTACATAATCCCCGCCTTCGATGCTGAGCACATCCGCTTCCTCGGAAGTAGACAGCTCTGAGCACATCCGCTTCCTCGGAAGCAGACAGCTCAAGCATTGGGTTCTCCACTCGTGAGGAAGAAGCCGCTGGGAGGGCTTCCGCAAGAGGAGGGAGAACATCAGAACTGGCTGAAGAATCCTGAGAATGTGCCTCAGCAGGCTCAGGATCCCCTGTCAGATCCATTTGCGAGCCCCATGATGAGCGCCGCCGTGCGCCTCAACGGACGCGGGACCCGCACCGTGGGGTTCGCGAGCCTGGCCATCATCATTAAAGATAGCCAGACGGGAGTGCAGCACTCGGATCGGTAATGATTCACAATCCACGCAAGCAGCCCCCTCGAGAGCTGCCTGTGTGTGCTGCACTCCCAAACAGTGCACACACAATTGGTGTGTGTCCCCTAGGGGCTGTAGTCAAGACCACCTTTGTCGAGTCCAAGACAAGTCCAAGACCAGGACTAGTCAAGTCCAAGTCAAGACCAAGTCCAAAGAGGTTCGAGTCCAAGACAAGACCGAGTCCAAAAAGGTTTGAGTCCGAGTCAAGACCGAGTCCAGGACAGGTGAAAAGTCTTATGCATGACATTATCAAGACAATCATTTTGGGTTATTATTTGTTGATCTAAAAGCAAAAACAGTGTCACAACACCCATGATTTTTAAATACAGTCATTCCCCTTGATATCATATAATCTTCTAATCTAAAGAAAAAAGAATGATGACATATGGTGATACCTCATAATAGCAGTGTTAGAACTGATACAAACACCAACCCACTACTATTACCACTGCTAGGTAGGCTACTAGTAGCCTACTGAGCATTTGAGCAACTAAATGACAATATAGCTTCACTCCAGTAAGATATATCTGTGGTAATTTCTTCACGTTAAACAGAACTTTTATTTTGACGGGTTTCTGAGTGTATCTGACGATGAAATGCTGAAGATAAACGTGTACTTGAGTATGTGTAGTACATGAACCTGTGGCACTCATTTGTAGAGACTTGGTGAACAATCAGATTTGATAGCAGTCTTTAATATTCATAGTCACTAGTCCATATAGCAATTTCATATTATGATCGGCAGTGAATAGACAGATCTGTTATTTCAGCTATGCGCCGGTATTGCAGTAGCAAATAGTAGAAAATAAATCACACACTCGCAGGTCGTACTTGTCAATGACAGGCACTGTCATTCCGCGGTAATCTACGGAGGTTTCTGCGGAAGTCTGCGGGTGCATACTACAATAATACGTTACTGGGAACATAATAAAGACACCTGGACTCGGTCGAGACCAAAAGCCATATTTGGCAAGACCATTGGCCGAGACCGAGACAAGTCCGAGTCCGAATACCAGCGAGTCCGAGACAAGTCCGAGACCATAGAAAAACGGTCTCGAGTCCGGACTCGAGTACTACAGCCCTGGTGTCCCCACCTGTGATATAACGAGGGCAGGGATGCACACACCGCTTGTAGCTCCGACTCGCTATTTTATATTTATATATATATATATATATATATATATATATATATATATATATGCTTGTGTACTGACAGCAGAGATGGGCAGTATTTCAATTACAAAATACTCAAAAGTAATTAAATACGTATTTCAATTACATGTAATTTGTATTTTCTTTAACAAAAATAAATCAAATGTAATTTGTAATTAAATAGCCTACTTTGAGGGACTGTCATTTGTATTTAACCTCCTAAGACCTGAGTTTTGGTCAGAGGTGGAAAGTCCAGGGGTCAGAAAGTAAAAGTCCTGACACATTTTTATTCCACCCACAGCAAAAACTCCAGTGTTAAATTTGGATCCAGACTCATGAGTGTTAAAGTTAATGAGATAATTAAGTGAATAATTGAGTGATGATTGAGCATTATTGATGACACCTGATGATAACAAGCAGAATCACTGAAGGAGAACGTCACATTTGTAAGTCACCATTATGGTGATCAGTGTCTGCTTTAGTTGGACTCTTGACCCTTTAATCATTAACTTTTGATGTTGTTTGGCTGCTGTACATAAGTTATAACAGCCAGATGAACAACAAGGAAAGCTGATGCGCTGGTGTTGGTTTTGTTTTGACATAATCATCATTTGTCACAAAACTCGTTTGTAGAGTTTAACCTTTTGATTACACAGTATAACATTTTTCAGAAATTTTATATACTATCCAAAAGATTTCTTAAAAGCTATTCTATTCTAATTACTTTATGGGCACACACACAGACATCAAGAATCAGCCTGTGATTCTGAACAATGGTGACAATTATATAGCATGTTGCAGTGCATTCTGGGTGCCACCAATCAAAACTCATTCATGGCTCCCATCATGCATTGCGGTATGAATAAATTATGATCTGAATTGTCTTAGTAATTTCCTTTTCCTAATTGAATATTCTGTTTGTCACCATTGTTGAGATTCATACAATGAATCTTGATGTCTGTGTCTATTATTTATTTATCAGAACAATGTTTAAGATATCATTTGGTTTATTTTGAAAAATCTGGATCTAATGTTATAGAATCACTGTGATGCTGTTATGATCATTATACATTTAAGTCAGAGAGTAGGCTTTAAATGAGTTCAGTGATTCAGGTCAAATGATGATTATGTCTAAACATGATCTACAACATCTGATCTGATCTCTTTGTTCATCCAGCTGTTAAAACAGCCAAACAAAATCTTTAGATAAACATTTAAAGGTCACCTGCCCAACTAAAGCAAACACTGATCACCATAGCGGTGACTAAAATATAGATTTTCTCCTTCAGTGATTCTGCTAGTTAACATCTGGTGTCTTCAATAATATCTCAATCATCACTCAATTATTCACTTAATTATCTCATTAACTTTAACACTCTTGAGTCTGGATCCAAATAAACTTGCAGTAAAGTTAATTTAACACTGGAGTTTTTGCTGTGGGTGGAATAAAAATATGGCAGGACTTTTACTTTCTGACCCCTGGACTTTCCACCTCTGCACAGAATTAAGTATTATGCTGCACACAACCAATAATGTGATGTCCACGTATGTGGACAACCAGGTCTTAGGAGGTTAAAATACTTAAAATACTTATTAGGGATGGGCGATATATCGCATGACATTGTTATGCGCATCTCGTCAGTAAAGCCGGTTCCTTGATTAGTAGTAAATCACCTTCACCTGCTTTCAGATGGAAGATATGATGCAGATATGAGTGGTAAATTAACACTCAAGAGTGTTAAAGTTAATGAGATAATTAAGTGATTAATTTAGTGATGATGAGCATTATTGAAGACACCTGATGTTAACAAGCAGAATCACTGAAGGAGAAAATCACAAATTGTAAGCCACCGTTATGGTGAACAGTGTTTGCTTTAGTTGGACTCTTGACCCTTATACTTTCAACTTAAATTTTGTTTGTCTGCTGTTGATTGATTTATAACAGTCAAGTGAACAAAGAAAAGTCTGATCTGATAGTGTTGGTTATGTTTTGGCATAATCATGCTGTGATCTGAAAAATAAAACTTATTGAGTTTAACTTGTTAGCAACAAGTGATTCTTGTTTGTGATTCTACAGCATATGATTATCAGTATTTTTCTTATAATTCAAAATATTTAATAAACATTGTTCTGATCAAAACACTTTCAAATGAATTTATTTAGAAACACAGACATCAATAATCAGCCTATGAATCTCAACAATGGTTACAATAATAATGCATGTTGCAGTGGCTGCCACCAATCACATCTCATTAATGGCTCCCATCATGCATTGCAGTATGAATAAATTATGATCTGAATTGTCTATGTAATTTACTTTTCCTAATTGAATATTCTGCACGTCACCATTGTTGAGATGCATTGACTGAATCTTGACGTCTGTGTGTGTAAAAGAAAGATTTTTTTTTAAACAGCTTTTAAGAAATCCTTTATATTATATCTAAAATTCTGGATATTTATGCAGAATCACAGTCATGCTGTAACCAACAGCATAAATCACAAACATAAAGTTCAAATTTGCATGCGTCGTGGAAGTCTCTTCAACTCTCGTCTCAGGCCCACAAGGAAGTAATGGAATAGTCGAATAAAGTCGTTATGTTTTTTTTTTTCGCACAAAAAGTAGTCTTGTCGCTTGATAAACTTATAGTTGAGTTATTCTTGGCTTTCTCTGCCACAACAATGGTGTTATACAAACACACAGTTACAACAGCCACGGAGAAGTTAAAGTAAGAAGAACTGGGACCAAGAGCCCAACTAAAGCAAACACTGATCACCACAATGGTTACTTAAAATGAAACATATCAACATCTAAACCTCATCTAAACAATGTAAGGAAATTACATTGATATAAACATGAGTTTTAATTTAATGCATCCTGAGTGTTTATTTGGTCTAGAAACAGTATAAATTGTCTAAATGAGACCATAAATGATGTTGAAAATATGTCCACAATGGCCACATTTGAACTAGTTTTTAAACTGGTACGAAGGTTCGATGAACGTCTATATCGGACGTGCAGAACACGTCAAAAAAAGACGTCATAAAAACTTTCATTCTGGCTCCTCAGTGGACGTCTTTTCAACGTCCGACTTTTGTGACAAAGACGTTGAAAAGACGTCTTTTGGACATCATGTTGTTTAGTGGGAATTTCAGCCCCCAAAAATTAATGCATTAAAATACTTGCAATTACTATTATTTGCAATGCATTTAATTTGGCTAGCTAGTGCAATGCAAGTTTTTTTTAAAGACATTTGTCAGTTTGACTATTTCTTTTGCTCTTTCTCATATAAAGAAAATGATCGTGCAAATACACAATACAAAAATCCATTCACCTTCTGACTGAATCTTCTGCTGCAAGTCTTTGATCATACTTTCCATTTCACTCAGTTTTTCTTCCAGTTCACGTCTGACTCTGTTCTCTTGAGCTTTCACATATGTCTGAAGTGAATATGGTTTAGTCTTCATGTGTTCTATATAATCCAGCAGTTCTGGGATCTGTCTTGAATTTTCAGGCTCCTTTAAAACCATCACTCTGTACTGACCTCCACAGAGACTGATTGACCTCTGAGATGACGGGTTGGATTTGACAAACTCTAAAGCAAATCCTTCAACACTGAGCTCTGAGGTGAACAGGAGAATGAAATGCTGGTCGGAGTAAAATATCTTCTGGATCTTCTGTATTTCTGCTTTGTCTTCATCAGTCAGTGGACCAGCAGGAACAATGATGAGGAAAACATGAACTCCAGGATCACAGAGAGACACACAGTGGAGAGTCTGACGCATCACTTCCTCCTCTGAGAGCTGATTGACAGCTGGAAACTCCACCAGACTGATCACACGTCCATGAATCTTCTCTTCTTTCTTCACACACTCTTCACTGCTTGCAAGCCGATATGAAGGTTTTATTGGTTTTCCTCGTAAAAGTTTTGACACCGGGACCTTAAGTGATCCATTGCTTCCACACAGCACCAGGTTCAGCTTCTGTTTTCCAGAGAAATTAGCTGACACTAAAAAAAAAAAAAAAAAAAAACATATACATAGTCACACTTTCACAGAAAACTTTTTAACTCCAATCAACATAAACAACATTATTTCTTGCTGAGGCTTAATTAATTACTTACTATTGGGACGATTCGATTGTGGGCTTTGCTTTCTTGTATCATCTTTAACCTCCTAAGACCTGGTTGTCCACATACGTGGACATCAAATTATTGGTTGTGTGCAGCATAATACTTAATTCTGTGCAGAGGTGGAAAGTCCAGGGGTCAGAAAGTAAAAGTCCTGCCATATTTTTATTCCACCCACAGCAAAAACTCCAGTGTTAAATTAACTTTACTGCAAGTTTATTTGGATCCAGACTCAAGAGTGTTAAAGTTAATGAGATAATTAAGTGAATAATTGAGTGATGATTGAGATATTATTGAAGACACCAGATGTTAACTAGCAGAATCACTGAAGGAGAAAATCTATATTTTAGTCACCGCTATGGTGATCAGTGTTTGCTTTAGTTGGGCAGGTGACCTTTAAATGTTTATCTAAAGATTTTGTTTGGCTGTTTTAACAGCTGGATGAACAAAGAGATCAGATCAGATGTTGTAGATCATGTTTAGACATAATCATCATTTGACCTGAATCACTGAACTCATTTAAAGCCTACTCTCTGACTTAAATGTATAATGATCATAACAGCATCACAGTGATTCTATAACATTAGATCCAGATTTTTCAAAATAAACCAAATGATATCTTAAACATTGTTCTGATAAATAAATAATAATCTTTCTTTTAGGCACACACAGACATCAAGATTCAGTGTATGAATCTCAACAATGGTGACAAACAGAATATTCAATTAGGAAAAGGAAATTACAAAGACAATTCAGATCATAATTTATTCATACCGCAATGCATGATGGGAGCCATGAATGAGTTTTGATTGGTGGCACCCAGAATGCACTGCAACATGCTATATAATTGTCACCATTGTTGAGAATCACAGGCTGATTCTTGATGTCTGTGTGTGCCCATAAAGTAATTAGAATAGAATAGCTTTTAAGAAATCTTTTGGATAATATTTAAATTTCTGAAAATGTTATACTGTGTAATCAAAAGGTTAAACTCTACAAATGAGTTTTGTGACAAATGATGATTATGTCAAAACATAACCAACACCAGCGCATCAGCTTTCCTTGTTGTTCATCTGGCTGTTATAACTCATGTACAGCAGCCAAACAACATCAAAAGTTAATGATTAAAGGGTCAAGAGTCCAACTAAAGCAGACACTGATCACCATAATGGTGATTTACAAAATGTGACGTTCTCCTTCAGTGATTCTGCTTGTTATCATCAGGTGTCATCAATAATGCTCAATCATCACTCAATTATTCACTTAATTATCTCATTAACTTTAACACTCATGAGTCTGGATCCAAATTTAACACTGGAGTTTTCGCTGTGGGTGGAATAAAAATGTGGCAGGACTTTTACTTTCTGACCCCAGGACTTTCCACCTCTGACCAAAACTCAGGTCTTAGGAGGTTAAAAGAAAAAAATATAAATAAAAAACAATGTACAAATGATATGTTTACACTACATACTGCTATCCCTAATTCACAAGAATAACAGTTGGGAAGGTTGGAGTCCTTGTTCCGTTTTCTTCTATTTTAGTTTTCTGTTCCTCTTTCAAAGTGTCCAAAGTGTTAACAACAGTTCCCTGTCCCTCTCTTAAAGGGATAGTTCACCCAAAAATAAAAATTCTGTCATTATTTACTCACCCTCATGTTGTTCCAACCCCGTAAGACCTTCGTTCATCTTCAGAACACGAATTAAGATATTTTTGATGAAATCTGAGAGCTGGATCACTCCTCCATTGCTTCTTGAGGGATTGAACTTGCAGGCCCCGAAAAGTTATTACAGACATCGTTAAAATAGTCCAAGTGACTACAGTGGCTCAATCTTAAGTTTATCAAACGACGAGAATACTTTTTGTGCGCAAAAAATCAAAAATAACGACTTTATTTCAACTATTCATTTCCCTCTCTGTGGGCCTCGAGTCAGTTCACTAGTGTAAAAGTGTAGAGATTCTGTTGTTGTACGTCACACGCATCACCCACATGACCAGCGTCGGCCAATAGTGAGCCTACGTGTGACGTAGCTCTACGCTATTACACTAAGTTAACTGACTAGAGGCCCACAGAGAAGGAAATGAATAGTTGAAATAAAGTCGTTATTTTTGTTTGTTTTTGCGCACAAAAAGTATTCTCATCGCTTGATAAACTTAAGATTGAGCCACTGTAGTCACTTGGACTATTTTAACGATGTTTTTAATAACGTTTCGAGGCTGGCAAGTTTCAATCCTTTTGAAGCCTATGGAGGAGTGATCCAGCTCTCAGATTTCATCAAAAATATCTTAATTCGTGTTCCGAAGATGAACGAAGGTCTTACGGGGTTGGAACAACATGAGGGTGAGTGAATACTGACAGAATTTTCATATTTGGGTGAACTATCCCTTTAAGACTTGTATCGTAGTCCCTTGTCACATGGTTGCTTTGAATTCTATGAGTTTGAGTTTAATATTAAAGATGGCACTTTGGTTTAAACTAAACTTTTTTAACAAATAATTTGTTTCACTATGCAGCAAGTTAAAATTTAAACAAGTACTGCTCTGACTGTTTAAAAATATACAAATTACACATGTATTCCCTTACTGAACGAAAATATATTTCCATATATTTGGAAACTGAATAAATAAAAAAACATGCATTTAAATAGGTTGACAGACATCAATGCAATGGGACAATACAGAAACACTTTAAATCCCAACAGAACATTAAACACTAACAACAAGTTAGAGCTAAAATATCTGTGAAAATCTCAGCAGAGGAGGATTAAACAGCTCCACAAACAGCATTACCAGCTTCACTTATTACTAACCAGAAATACTTTTTTGGTCACACTTCTACAGCAATTCTTATTGAGAATTAACAGAGCTTTAGGAAAATAATAAAGTTTGAAGTCACATAAGCACAATCTAAATATAATCAGATTTAGTATCAGTTATCTCTGAGAGTCAAAGCAAATTTTAAAACCTGTTTGACAAGTTGTTTAACGACTTTCTCAGATGTATTTTGTTGAAACTATAGTAAATAAATCACAATCTTAAAAGAGCAAGTCTGACAACTTACAAAAGGGACTTCCTTCTTCACTTCTCCTTTTTTGTCTCCCTCTGGGGTTTCCACAATCATTGTGGTGAGAACTTGTGCTTTTGTCCTCTAAAGTGATTGGCTCTTCATCCACAGACGTTCCTTTAAAATCATGAAATATGTCACGTGTGAGATAGTCTTCCTGGTTTCCCTTGAGCATCTTATCAACCCATTGAAATATATCTGAGTGCAATTCTGTTTTTGTTTCATCCAGCTGCAGATGTCGACCTCCACAGACCTTAATCAACTGATTAATAGTGTGCAGTTGCACCATAGTATCAGTAGGGCTGATCTTAGAAGTAATCATTAATCTGTGTGTCTCTTTATCAGTCGTAAGTACAATGGTGCGTTTAATTGCATCTTCACTGAATTGTTTCAGCACATATTCCAATCTTCTCATGTCCTCCTCAGTGAAGTCTTTATACTGCAGTACGAGTATGAAGACATGAGGTCCTGGATAAGACTGATCCACACACTCTCTCACTGTGTGTGTGATCTGATGATGTGAGATGTTTGGATTTAGCAGATGAAGAGTGTTAATGACTGTGATGTGTCTGTCCTTCACCTTTCCACTGACTGGGATTACATTGTGCTTCTCTAAAGCTGCCGGATCTTTATTCTCACGCTTATTTATTCCCAGGATCAAGTTTCTAACTTTGCAGTTTTCTGATACGTTCGTACCCAGAAGAACAATCCTCAAATCACACACTGGAAAACAAAACGGGAAAAAACTTGAAAAATCATCACCTAAAAAGTGTAGAAATATCTATAACATTTGTGAGTATTTTGTCTTCAGATTTAGGCTACATTACTGAATATTAAATTTAAAAAAAAAATTTTTGGTTGTGATTCCTAAGTAAATTATTCACAACCAGAAACCTCAAAAAACAACTGACTGTCACTGAATATAACAACAAAATGTGCAGCCATATTTACATGGTACCTATATAATCAATTATTTAACTGACTTACTGTTAGGATGGTCAGCATTTATACTTCCCCGCCTTTGCCTCTCTGAAAATAAATTCATCCATATAGTATTAGATGTAAAGAATATAATGTAATTGAAACTTCAATGATCATAACAGATTGAATTAGTGAGAGAAGCGATCAATGACAGAACGTTGGGATTTGGTTCAAACTTACAAATTTTGAAAAAAAAAAAGTTATCAAGAAAAACATTTAAAAACTAACAAAATGACAAAGAGTGTGTGTGTGTGTAAAGTTTTTTTTAAACCTTTGAAAATAGGTGGACTTCTTGCTGCATTTGATGTGACTGAATCTAGACAACATCAAGAAGAAAATTAAATAAACACCTAAAAATACTATCAAATTGGCAAATTCTTTGCATATTTTATAAAAAAAATAATTATGAATTATACACTTTGAAAAAAAAAGGACTTATTCACTGTGGTTATCTTTATTTACGTTATATATACATTTGAACCTACCTTCTATATTTATTGTAATTTAATTTGTTGCCTACCCATTCTGGATGTTATTTCACCTCAAGCGTTGTGCTGAAATCTGATTCCTCAGCAAATTGCTCCTGCTTTCGTTTGCATACACGACGGACACTCTTGAGTCTCACACAGCCACACATTTGACTGTGGGCGGTCCGTGGCTGTGCTGCTTTACTCTGAGGAGCTTTTCAGTTCAGATAGCCGTTTTCACTTTTTTCCTCAATGCTAACAAAAGACAGCCAAGAAATTGTTGCAAAAAAAAAAAATAGCCTTGCAAGCATGGATTAGTTTGAAAGAAGCAAAGGGCGCAAATAAATTACAGATCTTTTCAAGTGAAACAGAAACTGCAGCTTCACCAATGTTGTAACAGGACATATTCACACTTCTCTTTTTACATTTACATTGAATCTGGTCAGCGTCATGAGGAGGCCTGACCTGGCCACTGTGTCCCATCTCAATAATTTTCTCAAAGTTGCTAATATAAACTCACACAAAGAGTGCTGGGACAATTACAACTTAACTGAATAAATTAAAAAATAAACTAAAACAACATAAATTTGACAAAGAAGTTAACAGACATCAGCAATGGTAAGAGAAAACGTACCTGTATGATGGGTCCCAGTGATGTGGTGTAAAAGGAGAAGGGGTGCCAGCACTGAACCCTGGGGAACCCCTGTGGTCAGTTGATGTGCTTTGCATACCTCGCCTCTCCATGCGACCCTGAAGGACCTACCTGTGAGATAGGACTCAAACCAGTGGAGGGAAATTCCTTTGATGCCCAGTGATGAGAGGGTGGACAGAAGGATCTGATGATTCACAGTGTCGAAGGCAGCAGACATATCCAGCAGAATGAGAACTGATGATTTGGAAGCAGCTTTTGCGATCCGCAGGGCTTCTGTGACCGAAAGTAATGCAGTCTCGGTTGAATGCCCTTTCTTAAAGCCAGATTGGTTAACATCCAGCTGGTTGTTCTGAGAAAGGAAAGATGATACTTGGTTGAAAGCAACTCGTTCAAGTGTTTTCGCAATGAATGGTAGGAGAGAGACAGGTCTGTAATTCTCTAAAAGTGATGTGTTTAATGTTGTTTTTTTAAGCAGTGGAGTTACCCGAGCCTGCTTGAATGCTGTAGGGAAAATGCGAGTGTGGAGGAATGAGTTGATGATGTGTGTGAGTGCTGGTAGAAGTGTGGGAGAGATGGCTTGTAGAAGGTGTGAGGGGATGGGGTCTAGAGGGCAGGTGGTAGGATGACTGGAGAGGAGAAGTTACTTCTGCCTTGGTTATGGAGAGGAGAAGTAGAGAGGATTTCTGGCTGTGGGAGTAGTTGGTCTGGGTTCCTGTGTGTGTGTGTGTGTCAGCTAAAAGCTGATGGTTGTTGTTTTGTTGGTGAAGAAATTAGTTGAATGTCTTGAAAAGTGTTTGTGTAAACAAGGTCCAGTTGGTTGCCTGATTTGTTGCCTGATACCTGTGCTTCTCCAGATTAATGTTGAAATCACCAAAGACTACAAGTGGGGTGCCATCCTCAGGGAAGGAGGACAGCAGCACATCCAGCTCCTCTACAAAGCTTCCGGAGCGAAGCGAAAGGCTTTAGATTACTCGCGGGATTCAGGTCACTCGCGCGAATACAAACATAGCATGAAAAGGAGTGTCTTCATGCAGATCCTCATCAACAACAAAAAAATGTCTTTCTGACATTTTTTCAGCACTCGTAAGGAAGCAGTTGCTCAGTCTGTGTGTTTTCATAGCCCTGTACATTTAATTATCTATAAGCATTTCACTTATTTTTACTGTCAGAACACCATAGTTCTGCAAATTAACTAAATGCATTTATTTCCATTCAAATGGATGGAAACCTGTAAGGATTGGGCTTATACGAATCTTTAAGTTGAGTAAAGTTGGCGATAAATTCACAGATTCGAACTTCCCGGGTCAATAACTAATCAGCTAAACGTTGCTACTACACAAATGACGCCTCTTTTTAATCGTAGTAACGTAGACAAGCAGCCACAACCAAATTTTCCTCGAAACGAGCTTTCCTTTGCAATGGATAAAATACATTGATCTCTATGTGCAGATACATTGATCTCTAAATGTATTATTAGCCCCCCCCCCCCCCGCCCCTCAAATACTTATACGTCCCTGATTCAAACGTGCAGAACAGCGTTCGCTTAGTCTGGCTGACCGCTGACTGGCTCACACACACAGCGAGTCTGCTGCTGTGCGGTGGCCCTGCAAACCGACTGGAGAGACTGAGCTGCCCCAGAGCCTCTGAAGGTGAAGTGAGTTCCCCCAGGTATAGTTTAAACACTCGTTTAACTTAAAGTTACATTTGTAATGAATGTATTGTATGCTAAAGACGATTCAGCATCAGCAAAAACAGCAAGTCTATTACGTTAGCCAAAATCAGCGGTCAAATCGCTTTGATTAGCCTCATTCTAATTTTAGTAAAGACAAGAACAGCTTAATAAAAAATATAAAATATTGTTTGTATCCATAACGGTTACTGATGGTTGCCGTTACGCCGACGTTACGTTACAACACACAATACAGTGCCAGTTAGGAGATCGATCATTTGATTATCTAATCAGTCCTATAAATCAAATTCCTCTCAGATATCACAGCAATGAAACCAGGTTACAACTGGGGAAATAACAAATACAATAGGATAAGTCTAAACATAACTGGTGTGTGCATGTGATAAATCTTATTTTGATTTTATATTTGTTATATAGGCCAGTGGTTCTCAAACCTGTCCTGGAGGACCACCAACACTGCACGTTTTCTTTGTCTCCCTAATCAAACACACCTGATTCAACTCATCAGCTCATTAACCCATGTGATAATGAGCTGAATCAGGTGTGACGCAAGGTCTCGCTCTCTACCTCTCTGCCGTTCGCGCTGTTTGAACATACATATTCATCGTAGCCTTTAGAAAACCTGGAGAGTGTATAAATATCCCGGGACAGGTTGTTAAAAAGAAAAACAATCCCGGAAAAAACGGGACGGGTGGCAACGCTATCGGAAATACGGGACAAACCGCGTCCCGTATTGATTCAAAACGGGACGCACTGTTTATTACACAAATACGGGACGATTCCATATTTTAAGGGACGGGTGGCAACCCTACCTGACACAGCTACTTAACTGTTCTGTTTACAAATTTGAAGACGGCTTGTGACAAAGGCCTATGACTACTAGATACGTTCTGCCACAAGAACTAGGTGCAACTGAATTAAGTACTAAGTTAGACTAAGTTAGTTACTAATGGCGCTTTTCCACTACACAGTACCAGCTCGCCTTGGCTCGGCTCGGCTCGACTCGACTCGCCTTTGTTTGGTTTTCCACTGTGTAAAAGTTGTACCTGTACCTGCTTTCGGGTACTTTTTTTCGTACCACCTCCGGCGAGGTTCTAAGCGAGCTGAGGCGAGCTAAGGCGATACTAAAATGTGACGTGAAAACAATGCCGACTGCTGATTGGTCAGAGAGAATCGTCACTATTCACTGCGTCATCATTGCACGCGCCAGATGGAGTATCCAGAATAACCCCGCCTTTTTTAAATAGTTTAGCCAGAGATAGTTACTAAACTTACTACTATTATTATGGCAACTCGGAAGAATACGCCGTGGTCAAACGAGGAGGTGCAGACATTCCTTTGTTTGGTTGCCGAAGAGAGGATCCAGCGAGAGCTTGATGGGGCAACGAGGAACGAAAGGCGTCGCTATGACGACCGGGTACTATTTGTGGCGATACTTTCTGCAATGGAAAACGGAACGAAAAGCGAGCCGAGTCGAGGCGAGCCAAGGCGAGTCGAGTCGAGTCGAGCTGGTACTGGTAATGGAAAAGCGCCATAAGCTCTTAGTGTGAACTTTACAAATAGCTAGTGCAACTCTAACCATGAACCAGCTAATCAAGGTCTACAGGATTACTTGAAATTTGCAAACAGGTGTGCTGGAGAAGGTATGGCAGATGACCGTCTGAGAAATCTTGCTGTTCTCAGTATTGAGAAACAGCGTGCAAAAGCACTAGATTTAGATACGTTTGTGAAATGTTTTGCTGCAAAGCACAACAACCGTCGCCTTAAGCTTTCCTAAAAAAGATAGGTGATCATAGGTCATTTGTGGACTGTAATTATAAGTTTAAATATAAAGTTTAATTATAATAAGAACTTGAGTATTGTCTGCTTTTTTATACTTGTAGTCCACTGCATCTTGGACACAATTATTGTACTTTTTGTTTTATATTTTCATTTAGCTTTTTATACTTTTACTTTTTAAAAGATGCACAGTTTTGTTTTGTTTGAACACTGCACTGGGCTTATTCCTGTTGTGAGTTTAAAAGTGTTTTTGTTTTGTTAAAGCAACACACATATAGAGATTCCTATGTACCGTCTACCCCTGCCACCCTGCCAAGACCTCTTGCCACCCCTTTGCCCCCCCCCCCCCTCCCCCCATGTAACATTTTCTAGATGCGCCACTGGCCTGCATAGACTGTAAAAAAATATGGACGTAGTGTCCGTGATGTCACCTGTAGGTTTCTAAAGAGCGTTTTTGAAGCCTAAAGACGTAACTAAAAGTGAGACTGTGTATCGTGATGCATTATTATTATGCTAGTTAAAAAAATATTATCATGCAGTAACTTACAATATTGCTCTGAGTTTGTGCGTGTGACTGATTCATGCACATACATGTCAGTCATCATGGCATCGCACGTCAAGTTCGTAAAGACCTTTATTCAGTCCATTTTAAAAACAGATTTTGGCCGCCTCTCAATTTCTCAAATGGGTTAGGCTAAACCAAAGATATTACCTCAGAAGTTCAAGTAAATGCACTAGAAATCCGCGCTCATTCAAGGGTGTGCATCTATTGCGTGGATGGAGAGAAAGCACTGACACCTGCAGGATTTCATCTCACGGTACTTTTTATTTAACACTAAAAAGTTAAATAAGCATATCTGTTCCGTGAGAGCAACGGTACCGCATAACGAGTGTAGCCTGTATATCTATAGAAATCTAAAAACTCAAAAAAGCAATGAAATTGTCAGACATCCATTAGTGCATGCGAGGAAAATGCTGAGGTTCTTCGTGAACACCGGACTAAACTCAGGGCAATGGAGAGGAAATGGCGCAAATCAAAAGATACATATGACCTGAGTATGTACCAATCTCTGCTCTCTTCCTTTTCTGCTGATGTTCACGCCGCAAAATCTTCATATTTCCACAACAAGATCAACACCGCCTCTAACACACGAACACTTTTCAAGACATTCAACTCTCTCCTCTGTCCACCTCCACCACCACCCACCTCCTCGATAACTGCTGATGATTTTGCTAACTTCTTCACTAACAAAACAACAACCATTAGCAGTCAGTTCTCTCCTCCACACACACAGGAACCTAGGCCAACCCCTCCCACAGCCAATAACCTACTCTCCTCCTTCTCTCCACTAACCGAGGAAGAAGTATCTAAACTTCTCCTCTCCAGTCATCCTACCACCTGCCCTCTTGACCCCATCCCCTCACACCTTCTACAAGCCATCACTCCCACACTTCTACCAGCACTCACACACATCATCAACTCATCCTTCCATACTGGCATTTTTCCTACAGCATTTAAGCAGGCTCGGGTAACCCCACTGCTTAAAAAACCAACATTAAACACATCACTTCTAGAGAATTACAGACCTGTCTCTCTCCTACCATTCATTGCAAAAACACTTGAACGAGTTGCTTTCAACCAAGTATCATCTTTTCTGTCTCTGAACAACCAGCTGGATGTTAACCAATCTGGCTTCAAGAAAGGGCATTCGACCGAGACCGCATTACTTTCAGTCCCAGAAGCCCTGCGGATCACTAAAGCTGCTTCCAAATCATCAGTTCTCATTCTCCTAGACCTGTCTGCTGCCTTCGACACTGTGAATCATCAGATCCTTCTGTCCACCCTCTCATCACTGGGCATCACTGGAACTTCCCTCCACTGATTTGAGTCCTATCTCACAGGTAGGTCATTCAGGGTCGCATGGAGAGGCGAGATATCCAAAGCTCATCGACTGACCACAGGGGTTCCCCAGGGGTCAGTCCTTGGACCCCTCCTCTTCTCCATTTACACCACATCACTGGGACCCATCATACAGGCACATGGTTTCTCTTACCACTGCTATGCTGATGACATCCAGCTCTACCTCTCATTTCAACCAGACGATCCCACAGTAGCTGCACGTATCTCTAGCTGTCTGGCGGACATCTCGGCATGGAAGAAGGAACATCACCTGCAGCCCAATCTGGCAAAGACTGAGCTTCTCGTCCTCCCTGCCTATCCGTCTCTACAGCACGACTTCACTATCCAGCTAGACTCATCCTAAATCACCCCATCAAGGTCAGTCAGAAATCTTGGAGTAATCTTTGATGACCAGCTAACCTTCACAGACCACATTTCAAAGACAGCTCGATCATGCAGGTTTGCAATGCACAACATCAGGAAGATCAGGCCTTTCCTAACTGAGCATGCAACACAACTTCTTGTCCAGGCCCTGGTTATTTCTAGGCTTGATTACTGCAATGCTCTTCTAGCTGGTCTTCCATCATGTGCAACTAAACCCTTACAAATGATCCAGAATGCTGCTGCTCGTCTTGTCTTCAACGAGCCCAAAAGAGCTCACGTCACTCCACTGTTCATCTCTCTGCATTGGCTACCACTCGCTGCTCGAATCAAGTTCAAGGCGCTGACACTTGCTTACAGATTGTCCACCGGCTCAGCTCCCTCCTACTTTCACTCGCTCCTAAGGGTCTACATCCCTACCAGAAGCCTACGATCGGCCAAGGAGCGACGGCTCGTGGTGCCTTCACAGCGAGGCACAAAATCACTGTCCAGAACATTCTCATTCACGGTTCCATGCTGGTGGAATGACCTACCCACCCTCGTCCGGAATGCAGAATCCCTGACAGCATTCAAAAGACAACTGAAAACTCATCTCTTCCGTGAGCAAGTAACATAGAAGAAAAAAGAAAAAAAAAATTTTTCTTGAAATCTTTGCTTGTCTGGTTTATGCTACTCTGAGCAATGTTTGAACTTTGTATTCTGAGCACTTCTTGCGTTGTTTTTGCCTTTCCATGATGACTCGCTTGGTTTAATCCTCAAATGTAAGTCGCTTTGGATAAAAGCGTCTGCTAAATGACTAAATGTAAATGTAAATGTAAAAATGAAAACAACTGGAAATACAGCGCTGCGGTGGTTCTCTCCATACTCGACAACGACGGAATCCAACGGAGTGGGCGAAGGTATAATGCGTGTAGTAAATTGAAAGGCTTAGTATAATTTAAATGGATGAGTTGTAAAAAAATTCACCCCCCTCACAGTTGCCATGAAGGGCAAAATTAGCTATATAGACCAAAACCACTTTTTGCTCCAGGCTGTAAACATATTGTTTTCTGCTGTAAAGTTGGGCAGTTTAACATGGGGGAGATACAGATTTGACTCACTTTTGCAAACCTGCCTCAAGCGGCCAGTCGATGAATTGCAGTTTAATTCACTTCCGTGTTGGTTTCAAGAGAGAGACGGGGAGGTTGCCGCTTGGTATAGCCTCAAGGGTGTAATCCATCAGCCGGAAACTGAAGCTTCCCTGGGGCCGCCATTGTAGCAGAACTTAACCTGCTGTTAGCATTCCATTGATGCCCATTCATTTTGGCGACACTTTGACAGCGAAGACTCTTTACATCTGAGGCGTCCGAAGACTTCATTAGTCCATTATTTATTTCTTAAGAAACACGACAATTTATAAAAGGCTCCATTACTTTTTATCTTACATTATGGCCCCGTAGAAGCCGTTTTTGTAAAAATAGGCTAACGATTGCGTCATAACTACGCGACTTTCTGTCGCACAATAGAGACATTACCGTA
The DNA here is from genome assembly GCF_051911475.1 of Siphateles boraxobius. NCBI lineage: Eukaryota > Metazoa > Chordata > Actinopteri > Cypriniformes > Leuciscidae > Siphateles > Siphateles boraxobius. The sequence goes on along the minus strand of NW_027509130.1, from coordinate 1,911,113 downwards.
TAGACAGGAGGAGAAGCTCGCAGGCAATCTTTTACTGTCTATGAGGCAATCGGGGGGACATAGATGCATAAAGTCAAGGAGAAACCCATAGATAGAGAGTCCATAAAAGCAACGGGACAAAATATTTCAACAACGTTTTTGAGGAATTAGGTGATTCAGATTTGTCTTGGCACAGCTACTAGAAGATTTACAACTGTCAGACTGTCGTCACGCTCAGTTTGAGTCTGCGCAGTCGCTCAGCCATCAGGCAGGAAGTGCAATAATCGGGCTTCAGTCTTCTCCATTGAAATCAATGGGGTCGCTGTGTCCATTTCTTTTACTGTCTATGGGTAGCCTGCGTCCAGAGATGGATAGATGGATCGTTTGCTTCTGTCTGGTTAGCGATGCGGCCCCCAGCTAACCAATCCTGCTTCAGACTGATGTTGGCACCCCCCACTCAATTAGCATACAGGCGCAAGGAAAAAATAAATGTGGAAATGTGGAAATACAGAAATAAATAAATGTAGAAATGTGGAAATACAGAGATAAATAAATGTAGAAATGTGGAAATACAGAAATAAATAAATGTAGAAATAAATAAATAAATACATAAATGTAGAAATAAATGTATAAATACAGAAATAAATACATATATAAATGCATAAATAAATAAATAATGTAAAAATACAGAAATAGCCATTTATATTACCAAAATGTATTTATTTTCACTATATTTCTGCATTTATTTATTTATTTCTACTTTTATTTATTTATTTATTTATTTTTCCTTTTGTCATTTTTAGTCCTTTAGACATGTATCATTTTTAACACATCTCTTTTTAGATTTTGGCTGGTACTACCAAACTAGGCAGTTTTTAGGTTAGAGGCCAGTCTAAAAACAGCATTGCCATCACCCATTGGCAGTAGGATGATTGGATGAAGATTGGGCCGATGTATTTGTCATACATATGAATATTGTTTGTGCCTATGCAAATTAGGACATATTCAATAAGTGTGGAGCTCATGTGCATATTCAAATTCATTTAAAAAGAAACTTGTTATACAAAAAAAGTTACTTTTCATGTATACTTTCACTGTGTAAAGTTTTATTGTGGTTAGGAGTAAAGGAAAAAAATTAGCCTATTTGGGTGTATTTTGGGCATATTTGATTAGTGAATAGCTCATTTGCATATTTAAAATTCATTTTCAAAGAAACTTGTAATAAAAATTTTTTAAAAAAATACTTTTCATGGGTACTTTCATTGTTTAAAGTTTGATAGGAGTAAAGGAAAAAAAAGCCCCATTGGGGTGTATTGTTGCCTGGCCTTATTGGCGCACATCTCGGATTGATGAGAATTTAACATATTTCCTCAACTAAGATTTCTTAGGACTTTTAGTATGTTGTTCTGGACACCTCATAGAAATTATCTAAGCTGCAAAAAATTATTTTACAATTAGTCTGTCATAAAATGCTACTTTGCCTGGACTATAGCGAATCACAGCACACTGGGCCAAGCTGACCAATCAGAGCCCGTTGTGTATTTCTGAAGGCGAGGCTTCTTATAACCAGGAAATCATCAGACCGTTTTACGAGGAGGGACACCGCGTGTAGAATAAAAGTATATTATTTGAAACATAATGCGCTTTTCAAAAAAAAAAAATTAAATGAAGCATGAACACATGTAAGACTGCACCCCATAAACACAAGCAAGCCTTCGAAAAAAGCCAATCAACCCTTTAACAGCTGCTGAAAAGAACCAATAATGGAATAATGGATAATAGGATCAAAAAACAGTTGAAGGAGAATTAGCATTTAGTTATCTGACTCCAATATAAGTAATGTGCCATTTATTTTGATTAATATTCATTGTATTCTATTTTTACATATTTTTGTTAAGGACTTTTATTTTGGTGTTTAGTCCTCAGAGGAAGAGGATGGATCTAAAGATCCAAGAACAGGGATTACAGGAATAGGAGTGCATATTCCAGAGTTTAAAATACCAATATCTAAACGATTAACATCTGAATGATTAATATATATATATATATATATATATATATATATATATATATATATATATATATATATATGTATATGCTGTTGAAATGGTCGCTATTATAATAAGATTAACATGGGAGGAGGAGGTAAAGCCAGACAAAATAGTGATATGCTCTGACTCTATTTTCATTATTATGCTGAATACAAAGGGAGTAGAAGTTGGATTCTGTTGGGTGCCAGCGCATGTAGGAGTAGCTGGTAATGAGTCTGCTGATGAATTAGCAAAAAAAAAAAGGCTTTAAAAAGGGAAGAAATAGATTTTAATGTTCCATTAAGTAAAAGTGAAGTTAAATCTATTATTAAGGAAAATATTATTAAAGAGTGGCAGGAAAAAAGGAATACAGATAATAAGGGGGGGGGGGGTTCAGTCTGGAGAAGCTGAACACGCAGCGCCAGGTGGGCTATGGGAGATGGAATGAGATGGAGCATCAAATAACTAGATAAGGATGGATATGTGAGAAAGAAGCAAAGAAAATAATAATAATAAGGAGATTTTGATCATAAGAAATCATGACTGCATAACAGCAAAGGTAGGTGGCGATGTGCACTAAGAATGCAACGCGCCAAAAACTGAAGAAGAAGAATACACAACGGGCTCTGGTTGGTCAGCTTAACCCAGTGTGATTCGCTAACCGCCTAGTTCACGCTGTCCGTAAACGTCACGCCCGTTACCATAACAGCTGCATCTGCTCCGATGTAGCCTATTATAAACACAGGCGTCAATATTGCCTTATCAATTTCAGGCCGAATCAGATTTAGGGAATATTAGTGGAGAGGAATCGAGCAGAACTTGTGCACGAACGGCTGTTACTTACAGGACGTTTCAGAAAGGTATGTTTTTTTGTGTAGATGTCTCATACTTTTTATATACGCTGTTATTTATAAATGCTACTCCTGCATTGCATACAATCAATCGTTCCACCTCATAATATTACAATCCTCGAAGGGATTATTTGATCAGCACTCACTCACACTCACACACACACACACACACACACACACACTCACACTCTCTCTCTCTCTCTCTCTTTCTCGCACACACACACACTGCACCATAATTCAAAGTTCGCTGGTGGGATTAAAATTAATATGTGTTTGAAAACAACGTTGCTCCAACACATAAAACGATATAAGTTAACGTTAGTGATGGAAAACACATCAACAAAGGCAAAGAATAAAACGCGCTTACGGGTTGTGCCCCATAAACAACAGCTTCTGTTTTTAAAGTGGGAACTGCTCCATCTTTCAGGACAAACTTTTTTTGTGAATCTGTTGTGAACTCGCTTAGATCCACATTATGACTCTAAAAATGCAGCGACTCTTCCTTTTCTTAATGGATGTGTATCTGTATATCTACTACTAGCCCTGCGTGAATTGGAAGAATTATTTTATGCCGTGTTTCAGACTTATCCCTTAACACAAAATGAACAAATGCACACAGTGACTAGAGTATTTGTATTATCTGGCATACATTTGCCAGTAATATAGTATTTCGCCACAGCTACAAACCCGTAACACTAAACTGAAAAGGGTAGTTTAGTTTAGAGCTACTTGTGGTCCCGGCCAACCCAACACTTCATCACAACTTCTCCATTCAGCTTGGCTCGTCATCCATAACGCCACCAAGGTCAGCTAGGAACCTTGGGGTTGTAATTGATGATCAGTTGAAATTCACAGACCACATTGCTAGAACTGCCCGGTCCTGCAGATTTGCCTTGCACAACATTAGGAGGATCAGGCCCTTCCTTACAGAGCATGCTACACAACTCCTTGTCCAAGCACTTGTTTTATCCAGACTGGACTATTGTAATGCTCTCCTGGCTGGTCTTCCAGCTTGCTCCGTCAAACCTCTACAACTGATCCAGATGCTGCAGCCAGAGTGGTCTTTAATGAGCCAAAGAGAGCACACGTCACTCCTCTCCTCACTACATTGCACTGGTTGCCAGTTGCCGCTCGCATTAAATTCAAGGCACAGACGTTTGCCTACAGAACAACCCATGGCACTGCTCCCTCTTACCTAAACTCATTACTTCAGACTTACGTGCCATCCAGAAACTTGCGCTCTGCTAGCGAATGTCGTCTTGTGGTACCATCTCAAAGAGGCACAAAATCTCTTTCTCAGACCTTTACCATGACTGTTCCCTGTTGGTGGAATGATCTGCCAAACTCAACCAGAGCTTCTGAGTCAGTAGCCACTTTCAAGAAACTGCTGAAGACGTATCTTTTTCGGCAGCACTTGATTCAGTAGTACTAACACTTTCTCTTCTCTTCTATAAAAAAAAAAAAAAATGCACTAAAGTTAAACTGAGAGGGGTTATAGCACTTGCGTATTGTTGTCCTACTGTTAGTTTAACTGCTTCTATTCTCATTTGTAAGTCGCTTTGGATAAAAGCGTCTGCTAAATGAATAAATATAAATGTAGTTTAGCAATAACTGTATAAGAAACGGCTCAACAAATACATCTAGGAATATAAAAACGTATATATGAATAATATTAAAAAATATATATCTTGTTAAAAACTTAATGTCCAGAAACAATTTTGTTAAATAAAAGGCATGTCAGTTTTTAAATACAAAAGTACAAAAGAAAGTGCAGCAGTATCTTATACTCAATCTAAGTAGTCCTTTAAAAACACTAGGCTAAGTGCAGGCACAGTGAAATAAGAGACTTTGAGTAATAGAGTACACAAATATACCTCAACTGAACAAGTTACGATTCAACAAGAGCAGTATTAAACACAAAATATACATGTATCAAGTAACTCAGTAATTTAATTCCCACAACCTGTTGCAAAATATAAATTGCCCTTACCTGTAGGTTAAAGATGCTAGACGTTGTTTCAGGGTTTAACCAGTTCAGTCCTGGATCCTTTTCACTGGGCGTTTGCTAGTATAAAAATCCAGACTTCTTCAAAATAAAGATATTTCACTCTGATAATCACTCTTATATTAATTATTATTATTATTATTATTATTATTAGTAGTAGTAGTAGTAATTTCACTTAAATGATAATTAATAGGTAATTTTCATTGCCATTTAAGTGAAATTACTCAACTTAAATAATACAAGCTTGATAATTATCATTCCAGAAGAGAATTTCAGATGGCACTTAGAGGCTTTTGCATCTGAACTCTACACACACACACACACACATATATATATATATATATATATATATATATATATATATATATATATATATATGTATATAAATCTCAATCATTCTTTCAAGAATATAGCCTGTCCATCCTCTCCTGTGCTCTCCTTGCCTCTGCCTCCTTCTGCAGTCCCATGTCTTCTCTAATCAAGTCCAAAAACTCGTCCTCTCTGTCTCGCCTTCTGTGCTGATGCTGGTGTGGCTGGCTCCTCCCCTTTTTGGACACACACTGCTGAACCTGGCCCTGGTGTAACCTCAGGGATTGAGGCAATGATGGGTGGAGTGGCTCTGTCCCAACACCTCAATGAGGACAAACCACTGCCTAGTTGCGGCAGTGAGTTTCCCACTCACACTTGCAATCCTAACTGTGCGTTCACACCGGACGCGAATAGCGTCAACACCCGTCAAATTCGCGTCTACCGCGTCTAGTTTAAAGCTTGACCACTTTGTGTTAATTCGCGTGTCAAGAGTAAAACTGACGCGCGTAAAAACAAAAGTTTGAAGCGAAGTCAGAATCGAAACCCGTTGGCGGCCATCTTTTTTATGTTGATCGAGCATTCATCGGAGAGTCACCCCTCTGTATTTGCTCTGGAGAGCAGAACGGCAGCGTAGGGGTAATCGTCGCCGTATTTGTGTCCATCAGACCCTTCGAAGGCGAACCCAGTGTGGCGAGTTTCACCATTGGCTCGCTCAGGAGCTGCGTCTGGATGACGGCGGCTTTCAGCGGTACTTCCGCCTGTCCCGCGCCCAGCTTGATGACCTGTTGTCCCGCATCAGATCGAGGATCACCCTCGCCCTCATCCACCTAATCTCTCATTTATTTTTGTTTTGATGATAAATGGAGCCAGCCTCGAAAAGTGATTAATCTGTCCTGTGATTTTTCTCTCTCTCTCTCGAACAACACTGTCCAGACACGAACTTATGCAGTATGTTTGTTGTCTTTACATTATAATAATATTTCATATATCTAGATATGGAATAAATAGCATTCAATACAAAATGAATATGTCTCATATATTGAAATCAAGTTTTATGTGATAAAATATTTGCTTTGTTGTGCATTAGAACCAGTCATATTACAAAATAATTTATTGAAGCATCCAGATACTTCACCACGTGACAGCAGCATGCAGCTAGGCTCCTGATTGGTTAACGCGGCGCGAATTGACGCTGAAGTTCAGATTTTTCAACTCGGGCGGCAGACGCGAATTCGCGTCAAACGCGTGAATGCACAAATAGCACTAACTAAATCATTCGTGCGTAACGCGCTTAACGCGCCATATGCTCAATTCGCGCCATTTGCGCGAACTTGACGCGCGAATGAGGCGTATTCGCGTCTGCCGCGCCTTACGCCTCACGCCTCATTCGCGCCGCAGGAATTTTTTACGCGCGTAACGCGTCTTTGCATTGACTTAACATTGAAATCACTCGAGCTATTCGCGTCCGGTCTGAACGCACCATAAGGCAGAGCAAATTAACAATGGCTTGTTAACAACATCTGCACAATACATTTCAGCAAAGATGTGTGTATTAACTTTCTTACTTTGTATATATATATATATGTATTTTTTTTTTTGGCCTGTATGGGAGTTACCTTGCCCAGCAGACCCATTTTCTCCAGAATTGCTCTAAAAAAGCAGAAAAGTTTATTTATGAAAAATATTAATAGAGTGTTGCATTGTTAACACTGCAAAATATGACACATCAGGACATGCATACAAAATACTTCAGAAATCATATTTCTGGATACTCAAATTTGGTTAAAACCTTTGTATAGGGCTGGATGATTAATCGAAAAGTAATCGAAACCGAAATTCAGAGCCTATAACCGACATAATTTTACCATGTTGGTTATTTTTTAATCCTATTAATATTTCCGCCCACTGTGTGTTAATGTACTTTCCCCTTAAAACATATTACCGCGTGTGTAGTCACTTGACTACGCCCCGTCCAGTCTGCGACATTGAAGGAACATGGAGGAGAACTCAAACACAGAGTTAACTCAGCAACAGGAGCCGCTTGTATCAAAGAAACAAGCAGGGTGCTTCTCAATATCCCTCCTCGTCTCCTCGATCCTCCGTCGTCCATCCTATGACCCGGAAACTGATCGAGCTCAGCCATCTTCAAGGACATCTCAATTCTATAATTGCGCCGCAAGGAGTCGAGGATCGAGGAGTGAGGAGGCTTCCAGAGGAGTTATGAGCGAGGATACACAGGTGTATCCAACTTAAAGGAGAATCCCGGTATTCAGCACTTTGAGTCTATTTTCTAGTTTGTTTTGGATGAACTAGAGTAGTGGACACAGAAATTTTGACGATGGGTCCTGTCTCGACTTTTTGACACTTTTAGAATCGCCTCTGACCGCTTCAGAGTGGCTGTCTATGGGCATGTACAAACATGTCCTTAAAACAACCCTTAACGTTCGTTTTCAAAACTGTGCAACTCACCGAGTGGTTAGTGGTGTTCGTTGATGATTCAAAATTTATATATCGGCGCAATGTATGATTTCAATCAGTGTTATTTGCTATAGTGGAACTATTTTTTCAGATACCTCACAACCGCGTATAAACTTCCGGTCGATATATATCTCCGGTAGCGCAGTAATATTACCGAGCAATGAGTCCTCCAACAGAAATCAATGCGAATTTACAAAATGCCAAATAAAACACGTCAGAAACTGTATTTCGCTACGCTACTTGTTTTGGAACATCAACGAACACCATTAACCACTCGGTGAGTTGCACAGTTTTGAAAACGGACGTTAAGGGTTGTTTTAAGGACATGTTTGTGCATGCCCATAGACAGCCACTCTGAAGGGGTCAGAGGCGATTCTAAAAGAGTCGAGACAGGACCCATCGTCAATTTCTGTGTCCACCACTCTAGTTCATCCAAAACAAACTAGAAAATAGACTCAAAGTGCTAAATACTGAAATTCTCCTTTATGGGCAGATCCCTTGAGCGCAGCTGATGACGCTATGAAGTGATGCTCGAGTGATCAAGTATTCCAATGTATAAAAAAGCTTTCATTCGATTCCTCCGTCCTCCTTTTACATTTTACATTTATTCATTTAGCTGACGCTTTTATCGCACGCCTCTGGAGCAACTAGGGGTTAAGTGTCTTGCTCAGGGACACATTGGTGTCTCGCAGTGGATTCGAACCCGGGTCTCTTACACCAAAGGCATGTGTCTTATCCACTGCGCCATCACCACCCCTAAACTTCAAATGGAAATGCAATTGTTATTACCAGGAGTGGGGTTTGAACCCACGAGGACATTTGTCCTTTGGATCTTAAGTCCAACGCCTTAACCACTCGGCCATCCTGGTTTTTTCTTTTTCTTTCCTTGCAGCCTTCCCTCGCATCCTACAGGGGGTGGAGCTGAGACGCAAGGAAAGGTAACGAGGATGCAAAAATAAGAATTGAGAAGCACCCGCAGTGTCCGTTGTTTGGACACATTTTGGCTTCAATAAAGACGACACCCCAAGCGTGTCAGGTTACGGGTTCTAATCCACATTCCGCACTCGTATCGTTTTTTTTTTCTCATCAAAACCGAATATGTTCATCAGTGGTGGTTACAGTCTATATCAAGCAGGGACACGTTTGTATGCATTTTAATTTGTTATTTCACCGAAATGAATAGAGAGTCTCCGCGATAGATTGGAGAGCGCATCCGAGTGAAGACTGTGCGCGAGCCACAAGAGAACACTGTATCCATGACACTGATAGCAGCGGCAACGAGCGCTCAGCTGGATCTGAAAAACAACAGATTTAAGCGCTAGATCTCTTATTTAATAGCTAACTAAATGAATGCTCTGCTAGTTATCTGGATATGTTTTATTTATTTGTATTAGGTACATCCGTTCTATGACATTAGTATATTTTTTACTAACCGTATATTTACGTATATTGCGTCATTTTACCCAGCACTTCTGAAAATGCACTTCCGAATGCATCTCTGTCCCCAGCACATTTCAAACCAAACTGACGCCCATGCACCGACAAATGCAAAGTCAAATGCAAACCCTGCAGAAAAACTGTTATAGCGAACACAGCTAATACCACCAATCTGTTTCAACACTTGGAGCACAATCACATTACCAAATATGAACAGTGCATGGCTCAAAAAAAGAGAGAAACTGACAAACGCCCAGCAACAAAATGCTTTGATTCAATTGTTTGAAATATTTGTGCTTTATAGGGTGAGTGATATTTCTTATAATACACAAGTGAGACAGACTAGTGCAAATATTAAAATAAAATTTAATTTAACTTATTTATTTAAAGCTGCAGTCCGCAACTTTTTTAGGTTAAAATTTTTAATTTTTTTTTAGCAAGTACATAACCAGCCAGTGTTCAAAATAGGGATGGCGAAAACTAAAAATTTTCTTGACCGACCACAGAGCCTCAATAGCCAGTTGAAACCGGTTAACCGATTAGTTTGAAATATGCCACACTATTTGAAATAACAGCCATTTCGAGCGTTGAAAATAAAGGCGTTAGTCTAGCATTGGAAGCTCATTTGAAACATTGCAGCGGCTCATTTAAGAAAATGACAGCTCCGAAGAGACTCCGCTTTAGTTTGAGGTAACGTTAGTGCTAACAATAATAAAGAAAGATGATGATCATCATCATCACCTTATCTGTTACCACTGAAATGTAGATGTAATGTATTACTACTGTATTTAAGCACTGTATCACACAAGTTGCAACTTACTGTGTCATTCTTTTTGGTGAAATGGTCCCACACACTACGTTTCTTTGCACGCTTCATCCTGTCGTCTGCCCTGGCTCTAACCTCCAGTGTTTTAGCCTGTAGCCTTTACTTTTCGCAAATCTTGTGAGCGCGGGAACCCAAACGCTGTGACCTCGCGCCAAATGTTTTTATTGGTTTATTACAAACAGGCGAGTTATGAAAAATTGAGTGTGAGGGATTTGTTCACTTCACACAAAAATATCTTGGAATGAGATGGCTAACTGTAGTAGCGTTTAGTCCACTGTCTATAATAGCCTAATTTAGAGATCACTTTTTTTTTTTTTAACCGACTACAGACAACTTTGATCGGTTAACGTTGAGACGGTCAACCATCGGTCAAACGGTCATCGGTTAGCATCCCTAGTTCAAAACTCTCTGCTTACCTTAGCTCGATTCAAAATGGTAAGCTTGTAATAATGTTTTTAATTTCAGTGGTACTGGTGGATTTCGGCGGGAAGTACAAGCATGTCTTTGCGTCATTACGTCATATCTCTACACATTAACAATTTGAGAACAAAGTATAATTTGCACGGTTTGACGTGATATAAGCGATTGTTAGATTTAATCAGCGCGATTTTCTGCAATGTTTTTTTCCCCCTTAGTTGGTCAGAACAAAAGTGGATGTTACTTACTTGTTCAGATGACATTTTCTGGTAAAAATTATTATGTTGGTCATACTTCCAAAAAGTAGAATCTGTGATTCTGAATGCCAGTATCCACACCTGGAGCAGTGATTGACAGACGCACATTCTCCTCAATATATTGTGTTCATCCGCGCTGTGCCGTGTCGAAGCACAACTCACGTAAAGTTGATAATAACTGCAATTGCAGATTTTGAACAGATTTTGCCTCAAACAACCTGAGAAATGAAGCCACACAATGGTGATGGAGAAGATGAAGTTTATAAGAAAGAAAAACTTGTGGCTTTTAACTCTGGTTTCACTAGTTATTTGAGTAAATGAAAACATAATACTTGCATTTAAATGTGAATTTGCCGTCCACCACCTAACTCTCGGCTGTCATTTTTTTTAAATAAAAATGCTGTTGTCACCGGCGCGCAATGACTTATGGGGTAGGATAGGCCGCTAAGGATCCTTTTATGTATCCTTCCTTTCACAGGGAATCACAGACGGCCAAATGTGACGCATGTACTGATGCAATTAAACTTTTTTTTTTTTCATTTCAGACCTGATGGAAGAGAGTGGCGAGAGTGAAAAAATGAGTGAAGTGGAGGAGGAGAGTGAAGAACTGAGTGAAGTGGACGAGGAGAGTGAAGAACTGAGTGAAGTGGAGGAGGAGAGTGAAGAACTGAGTGAAGTGGAGGAGGAGGAGAGTGAAGTGAAGGAGGAGAATGAAGAACTGAGTGAAGTGGAGGAGAGTGAAGAACTGAGTGAAGTGGAGGAGGAGAGTGAAGAACTGAGTGAAGTGGAGGAGGAGGAGAGTGAAGTGAAGGAGGAGAATGAAGAACTGAGTGAAGTGGAGGAGAGTGAAGAACTGAGTGAAGTGGAGGAGGAGAGTGAAGAACTGAGTGAAGTGGAGGAGGAACATCATGTCAAACCTGGAGACAAACATTTGAGTCGCTCAAAGACTAAAAAGACATTTTTAAAGAAAAGAAGAGCCAGTAAATCTTTCACCTGTACTCAGTGTGGAACGAGTTTCACAACCAAACATAGTCTTGAGATTCACATGAGAATCCACACTGGAGAGAAGCCGTTCTCATGTGATCAGTGTGGAAAGAGATTCACAGCCAAACAAAGTCTTGAGCGTCACATGAGAGTTCACACTGGAGAGAAGCCGTTCACATGTGATCAGTGTGGAAAAACATTTCTTAGGTCATCATACCTGAAGAGACACCTGACTGTTCATATGAAGGAGAAGCCACATTCATGTTCTGTGTGTGGAAAGAAATTTTCACTGCTGTTATCTTTGCTTGCACATCAGAAAACTCATACTGGTGTGAGAGAGTACATGTGCTTTGAGTGTGAGAAGACTTTTATGACAGCGAAATGTTTAGAACTGCACCAGAGGATCCACACTGGAGAAAAACCTTACAAGTGTTCACACTGTGACAAGAGATTCAGTCAGTCATCACATCTGAAATCACATGAGAAGATCCACAGCGGAGAAAAACCTTACAAGTGTTCACACTGTGACAAGAGATTCAGTCAGTCATCACATCTGAAAACACATGAGAGGATCCACACCGGAGAAAACCCTTACAAGTGTTCACACTGTGTCAAGAGATTCAGTCAGTCATCAAATCTGAAAACACATGAGAGGATCCACAGCGGAGAGAAGCCGCACACGTGTGATCAGTGTGGAAAGAGTTTCAGATATAAACATAATCGGGAGATTCACATGAGAGTTCACACGGGAGTAAAGCCATTTACATGTGATCAATGTGGGAAGAGTTTCACAATCAAACAAAGTCTTGATATTCACATGAGAGTTCACACTGGAGAGAAGCCACACTCATGCCATCAATGTGGGAAGATATTCGGCCGATCAACACACCTTAAAAGTCACATGAGAGTTCACACTGGAGAGAAGCCGTTCACATGTGATCAGTGCGGTAAAGCATTTATCAGGGCATCACACCTGAAGGAACACCTGACAGTTCATACGAAGGAGAAGCCATATTCATGTTCTGTATGTGGAAAGAGTTTTTCACATCAGCAATCTTTACATACACATCAGAAAATACATACTGGTGTGAGAGAGTACATGTGCTTTGAGTGTGAGAAGACTTTTATGACAGCGAAATGTTTAAAACTGCACCAGAGAATTCACACTGGAGAAAAACCTTACAAGTGTTCACACTGTGACAAGAGATTCAGTCAGTCAACACATCTGAAAACACATGAGAGGGTCCACAGCGGAGAAAAACCTTACAAGTGTTCACACTGTGACAAGAGATTCAGTCAGTCAATACATCTGAAATCACATGAGAAGATCCACAGCGGAGAAAAACCTTACAAGTGTTCACACTGTGACAAGAGATTCAGTCAGTCATCATATCTGAAAACACATGAGAGGATCCACACTGGAGAAAAACCTTACAAGTGTTCACACTGTGACAAGAAATTCAGTGATTCATCATATCTGACATCACATGAGAGGATCCACACTGGAGAAAAACCTTACAAGTGTTCACATTGTGACAAGAGATTCAGTCAGTCATCATATCAAAAAACACATGAGAGGATCCACACTGGAAAAAAACCTTACAAGTGTTCACACTGTGACAAGAGATTCAGTCAGTCATCACATCTGAAAACACATGAGAGGATCCACAGCAGAGAGAAGCCAAACACGTGTGATCAGTGTGGGAAGAGTTTCTCTATTAAAAGTCACCTGAAGATACACATGAAGATCCATACAGTGCAGAAACCACATCACCACAGTCTGAGATCACGGTTAGTAGTTCATCTTTATGTGCTGAGAAACAAAATCTCTTCTGTGTATGTTAGTCAGTCAAATCTCTCCTCTCCACCTATAGTTGGCGCTGTTTCACTGTGGCTGCTGTTGAATCATCCAGGTTTTGAATGAGGCCGACACCTGATGTGATTGTAAAGTGCTTGGTGTGTACACTACCATATAAAGGCAAAAGACTATAACTTCGTATTGGTCGAAAATTAGTTATTGATATTTTTGGCACATTCAATATCTCCTTTATTATGTGGATAAGTATCTTGAGTCAATTCCGTTGTTTTTTCGAGAAATGAATGGGTTGTTTTAACAGTAACTTCCAAAAGCTGAAGAGAAACCAAGGCAGAACAACGTAACACCAGTAATACCGTCAAAGAGCGGTAGGCTTTGTTTTGAAACGCTCAAATTGAATTACTGTACTCTGCCTTTGTTTAGCCGCGCGTCAATATGAAGTTACTGTGCTGATGTTCTATCAAATAATGCTACCTATCAGATTGTACGGTGTTCTGCCTTTGTTTTACTGTCAATTAAAATTGAAATTACGGCCTGTGTTGCCTACTTTGTACAGCTTTCATCAGTCCCTGTACAGCTTTCATCAGTCCCTGTAACTTCTGATGTTCCCAGAGATTTGTCCTGCACAAACGCGGTCTGACAGCTGAAACAATAGAAGCTACGGCACTACCACGTTTGTGCAGGACAAAGCTCTGGGAACATCAGAAGTTACAGGGACTGATGAAAGCTGTACAAAGTAGGCAACACAGGCTACACTGTAATTTCAATTTTAATTGCTAACCACACCTCTTTGCCTACAGAGAGACGTGTCTCAGGCGCACGCCCCCCGTCTCCGCTGGGCTCTGCCCACTTTTCCAGCATTTTTCAAATATTGCCAGTGGATGGAGTCAGGCTCTGACCAGGGGTTTAGTTACCCTTTAACAGCCACGATGAGCAATGGACATTTTGTTGTTTGATTGGTTTCTATTAACTCGTGTTCAACCCAAAATGAATGTGTGATATAAAAAAATCTGTCTGATTTTGACATGTGATTTGTCTGTTCAGAGCACTGCAAAATCACTCTCTGACAGTAGGTGGCAAAACAAGTAGAAAAAAAACAATATACATAGCAGCGCTATGCAACTTTTGTTTCTGACACTGCTTATTAAGGTGAAGATAAAACGTCAAACAGTATTTTCATGTTTTCTAACAGCAGTTCATGTTTTTGTATTTGCTCTGGTGCTTATCAAGAACACAGAGACGAGAAGCTTCCAGATTCTTCCTCTGTTAATGTTAGAAAGGCGTTGGAAACAATTTCATGTCAAGCATGCACCATCTAGAGTTTCATGACCAAACAAGTGATTTATAACGCAAATCATCTTCATGTTAAAATACAGGTCCTTCTCCAAAAATTAGCATATTGTGATAGTTCATTATTTTCCATAATGTAATGATAAAAATTAAACTTTCATATATTTTAGATTCATTCACACCAACTGAAATATTTCAGGTCTTTTATTGTTTTAATACTGATGATTTTGGCATACAGCTCATGAAAACCCAAAATTCCTATCTCAAAAAATTTGCATATTTCATCCGACCAATAAAAGAAGTGTTTTTAATACAAAAAAAGTCAACCTTCAAATAATTATGTTCAGTTATGCACTCAATACTTGGTCAGGAATCCTTTTGGAGAAATGACTGCTTCAATGTGGCGTGGCATGGAGGCAATCAGCCTGTGGCACTGCTGAGGTGTTATGGAGGCCCAGGATGCTTCGATAGCGGCCTTAAGCTCATCCAGAGTGTTGGGTCTTGCGTCTCTCAACTTTCTCTTCACAATATCCCACAGATTTTCTATGGGGTTCAGGTCAGGAGAGTAGGCAGGCCAATTGAGCACAGTAATACCATGGTCAGTAAACCATTTACCAGTGGTTTTGGCACTGTGAGCAGGTGCCAGGTCGTGCTGAAAAATGAAATCAGATGGAAGCATGAAGTGCTCCAAAATCTCCTGATAGCTAGCTGCATTGACCCTGCCCTTGATAAAACACAGTGGACCAACACCAGCAGCTGACATGGCACCCCAGACCATCACTGACTGTGGGTACTTGACACTGGACTTTAGGCATTTTGGCATTTCCTTCTCCCCAGTCTTCCTCCAGACTCTGGCACCTTGATTTCCGAATGACATGCAAAATTTGCTTTCATCCGAAAAAAGTACTTTGGACCACTGAGCAACAGTCCAGTGCTGCTTCTCTGTAGCCCAGGTCAGGTGCTTCTGCCGCTGTTTCTGGTTCAAAAGTGGCTTGACCTGGGGAATGCGGCACCTGTAGCCCATTTCCTGCACACGCCTGTGCACGGTGGCTCTGGATGTTTCTACTCCAGACTCAGTCCACTGCTTCCGCAGGTCCCCCAAGGTCTGGAATCGGTCCTTCTCCACAATCTTCCTCAGGGTCCGGTCCCCTCTTCTCGTTGTGCAGTGTTTTTTGCCACACTTTTTCCTTCCCACTGAGGTGCCTTGATACAGCACTCTGGGAACAGCCTATTTGTTCAGAAATTTCTTTCTGTCTTACCCTCTTGCTTGAGCGTGTCAATGATGGCCTTCTGGACAGCAGTCAGGTCGGCAGTCTTACCCATGATTGCGGTTTTGAGTAATGAAACAGGCTGGGAGTTTTTAAAACCCTCAGGAATCTTTTGCAGGTGTTTAGAGTTAATTAGTTGATTCAGATGATTAGGTTAATAGCTCGTTTAGAGACCCTTTTCATGATATGCTAATTTTTTGAGATAGGAATTTTGGGTTTTCATGAGCTGTATGCCAAAATCATCAGTATTAAAACAATAAAAGACCTGAAATATTTCAGTTGGTGTGCAATGAATCTAAAATATATGAAAGTTTAATTTTTATCATTACATTATGGAAAATAATGAACTTTATCACAATATGCTAATTTTTTGAGAAGGACCTGTAGATCATAATTGTGCACAGCAGTTGTTGACCAGATATGATGGGGTTGAAATGACTAGTGAACTCATCAGTGATCTTGACTTTGATCTTCACTTTTCATTTCAAGTTTGTCTCTCATTTGAAATCTCACTTGATTTAATGTTTCTTTTAGACCTGATGGACGTGAACAAGAAAGGGAAAACAGAAGCCAAAAAATCTGTCTCCTGTCCTCAGTGTAAAAAACGCTTCACATGCAAATCAAGTCTGAAGATTCACATGAGAGTTCACACAGGGAAGAAGCGGCTCAGGCTTTCTCTCTGAAATCACATCTTCTCATTCTGAAGAAAGAACATTTAACCGTGATCAGTGTGGTAAAACGTTTCATTGGGCATCAGTCCTGAAGAAACACCTGAAGATTCACACAAAGGAGAATATTCATTAGTAATATTACAACAGAAAAGACATGGCGGTGTGTGTTTCAGTGCAGGAAGTCCTTTACTACGGATGATAGAAAGAGATGAACTGAAAGAGCACCAGCAAATTCACCCTGTAAAAACCTTTGGAGGCAAAGTTCAGGAGCTGAAGAAGAGGCGTTAACACTTTTAATAGAGACATGATTCTGATATAAAATTTAACTCGTTCTTCGTTGTTTTTCATTAGAACATGTAGTTTCTCTTCCACTGCTACTCTTCCATGGAAACGCAAGATATACTTTCATGTATCTTTGAAACTGGACTCTTCTCTTCTTCTCTTGAGACGCTTTGGCTCTCACAAGTCAGTAAAGAGAGAGATCTGTCTAATTCACTTTCACTTAATGTTTTTATTTGCTTCATGTAATTATTGATTAAACTCTTTACTCATTTTATCAACATCTCATTGTTATTGTCTTTTTTAATTTTCTGCTGATTCTGCTTGAATCAAGAGCAATTTCTTCATTTTAGTTCTGAAATTCATGAAGGATCCTGATATGATTGCTTTTTGAGCTTTCCATGTTTTAAACTTCTCAACAGAGATTGTAAATGCTTAATTAAATTATATTTCACTGCACACATGACTGACATTGAATGAGATTTCTCTTTGTCTACATTATTAACGGTTTCACCCTTTATTTCCAGTATCATATATACATTTCAAAGAGTTCGTTCTAGTCAGTTTGATGTTGCATTCACACCATGAGGCTTCATGAACTCAGAGCAATTACTTTGAACTTTAAACAACACCAGGCCCGGCTCCAGCTTTGAGATGTAGGGTGGGCCAAGTGAACTTCCTATTTTTAATATTATTAAATTTTTTCCCCATAACAAAACTTGTAACAAAACTTTATTTTATAGCAAAAGAAGTAGGTCTTGATATGTGCAAGGCTCCACACGAAGGAGATTTTCTACAGGGTTATTCTGGTTCAGATTGTTACTTTCCCTGCAAAAATTTTCACTGGACCCACCACAAAAAAAAAAAAAAAAAAATTTTTACGGTCCCTAATATAAATGTCTAGGATTCAAGGGACACATAACATAAGAGATGGACAACTTTAGCATGATCCAAATAAAGTATTTTTTGCAACACAAACAACTCACTAAAGTAACCGAAAATGAGAGACTGGGAACTCAGCAACACAGGAAAAAGAAAAAAAACCTAACTAATAAAGTCAAGCTGAGACTCCCCGCTCCTAATTAAAGTTACAAACTAAGAATAAAATGTAAACATGATGAAATGGCGTTGAACAAGCTGGCTGCTGACCAAGAGCCACCTCCTTCGGCTTTATAGCCTGACTTCCCCTGCTCAGGCAATAGTAAACTAAGGAAGACAGAAATGACAATATTACTACAAACAATCATTGGAGGTCTCGTGACGTGTTCACACCGGATGCTCGATGCCATCGGGCCCATCCTGCAACAAAACAGCAACTGCTCCTGCATCACTAGCATCAACAGCCAGTTTAAAAGCACGACCGTACGCTTGGGCGACTAGGACAGGTTCCTGCATCAGGAGAATTTTAAGGGACTCGAAGGCATGCTGTCATTCTGGTGACCACTTAAACCAAATTTTTGGACTCTACAATTTTTTTCAGCTACAGCAGAAAAGTTTTTACAAAAACTGCAGTACTACCCCACCATTCCCAAGAACCGTTGCAGTTCGCGGCGAGTAGAAGGAACTGGAAATTACATGATAGCCTCAATTTTGCCATTTACCGGCATTTACCTTGCCATCACCCACAATTTTCCCCAGATAAACTACTGTCGCTTTAGCAAATTCACATTTAGCCATTAAGTTTGCCTTAGCCAGCCT
This sequence comes from Siphateles boraxobius, assembly GCF_051911475.1. Classification (NCBI taxonomy): domain Eukaryota; kingdom Metazoa; phylum Chordata; class Actinopteri; order Cypriniformes; family Leuciscidae; genus Siphateles; species Siphateles boraxobius. The sequence goes on along the minus strand of NW_027509130.1, from coordinate 1,892,518 downwards.
ATGAATACCTGTTTTAGCTGATTGATGTGCTCTTCCCATGTTGCGGAGTGAACAACTATGTCGTCCAAGTACGCCTCGCACCCCCAACCCCCCCTCCTAAAAAGCGGTTAACTTATCGCTGAAAGGTAGCGGGCGCATTGGGTACTCCAAAAGGCATTCCAGAGTACTGTAAAATGCATCAGGAGTGACAAACGCATTAATTTCTGTGGCACGTGGAGTTAATGGCACCCCGCAATAGACTTTAAGGAGGTCCAACTTTGTCACAAAAGCTGCTGACCCCACGCGGTCAACACAATCCTCCATACGAGGAAGACGATGACAATCAGGCTTAGTGGCATTCTTAACCTTCCTAAAGTCTATACAAAAACGGTCAGATCCATACGACTTAATAGCGAGAAGACAGGGTGAACTCCATGAACTGGTACTACGTTCCGCAATGCCATGCAACAGCATATAGTCAACCTGGTTTTGTAAACGCTGACGTTTTTCAGGGTTGACAAGATATGGGTGGTGTTTAATCGGCGTGTTGTCACCCACATTGATGTCATGCTGCAATACGTGTGTTTGAGATGGCACATCTGAAAATAGCAAAACATAACAATTAATTAAATTCACAACATCTACATGCTGTGAACAGGGGAGATGGAAAAAAAACAAGAATCAAGGTTAGCAAGCATCTCCGAATTGTTTAACCGGCCCTGAACTGTAGCAACAAAACCCTCAATACCACAACCAATTTCAGATCCGGACAGCAACTCCTAGGCCTCAGGGACAGTTTCGTTGGTTGTCGTTGCTCTCTTTGTGCCGACATAGGTAGATGGTTCGGGGCTGGACATAGATGTCCATCAGGTAGATTATCCTGGATCTGTTTGATGAGGAGGTGCCGATCCCTGCAGTTTGAATTGTTACAATTATTTACACCTTCGCTAGATTAAGTAATGTAATATAAAATGTCAATTGATTCAGTGATTATTCATCCTGTTCTGTTTTTGAATCTAAAGGCTGCTTGAAATATAGTATTACATAGTATTGGCTTGACAGCAGTGGATGAGGATTTGGGCTCCGGTTTGTTTGTTTTTTCGTCCCGGTGATCGGCCCATCTGGGTAATGTAAGTTTAACGTGCGTTAGTTTGATGTTTCCATTCACATAACGTTACACTACAACAGTGGCGCAACGCCGACACACAGACACGGTCCTCGTCTCATACACAACTGTCTCTCTGTTGCAGTTGTAACTGTTCACTGACCAGTAATCTGCAGCAGGTCTTCCATCTCCCCTGTTCCATTAGCGCTCGCCACACTGTGACGGACATGCACGCCGAGCCGCTTGTTGTGCTAACCTTAGCACCACTGCCCTCAGTCTCGTCAGCATCTGTAGCTTTTTAAACTTCAGACACTTGCCCATTCTGAGTGGACAAGCTAACGTTAGCTTATTAGTAGTCCGTCAGGGACGTTTTTTTTCCCCAACAACTAACCGCCGATTCTGTCCCCCTCCCTCATCGTTAATCTAATTTAAACAGCCACACACAGATATGGCAGACCTGCCTGCAGCAATCAACAGTTAATTTAACCTTACTAACGCACGTGAATGTTGGATTTGGGTTTTCTCTCACTCAAAATGGCCCAGAATTACGTTAAAAGAGAGCCCGTTCAGCCCCCAAAAAGACACCACTGATCTCCCACATCAACACGTTAACATAACGTTACACTGTCTTAACCACGACCGAACATTTAACAGTTAACGTTTGCTAAACGTTTTACAATTTCTGTAAAAATATACAGTAATACAACTGTTAATATACAGATATTTCTTAGAGTGTATATGAAATAACTGAATTTTGAATATACATCATTTGTATAAAATATCTTTTTCTCACTTTCACTGCGCTCTGGAATGCGATGGTGGGACTGGGTGCGATGCTTGCCTATGACACATGTCCTATATAACTCTTCTTGACACCATATAACTTTTCTTGACACCGGCCCGTTTCATACATTGCATTATTGTGGACATCCGTAGTATGGACATGGATGTGTTAAGAGAGATTTTTTGTTTATCTAAAACCGAATTAACTGGTTTCAGTAGATATTTTATAACCATTTCATTTATACTTTTTAGTAAGATATATTGAATAAGCATTTCATTAAATACTTTTTAAACCTTAGTTTATATTCTATAAATTAATTAAACCTTAGTTTAATTTATATTATATACTTTTAAAGAACAGTATGTTTTTCAGCTTTTGTTTAATTATTACATAAAGGATAGAATATAAAGAACAGTGTGTTTTCAACCTTACTTAAATTATTTTATATTCTATAAATTATAATGTGTTTGTGTGACGTTGTTGCATCACACTGACCCCATTTATATACGCTGCTCTGGAATGTGGGGGTGGGAGGGAGCGCGATGCTGAAGGCATCTGTGACACCATATAACCAGACAGAAACCCATATAACTGAACCTGACACCAACTTCAAACACCTGTCAAAACCACATGATCAAGGGCTAAAAAGGTTAAAAAGGTCAAAAACCTTCTGTCAAAACTACATGATTTAGGGCTAGTTAGGTCATAGGGCCAAACTAACTGTCAAAACCACATGATTGATGGCTAGGAAGGGCAAAGTTTAATCCCTGACCCCCATTCCGGAAGGTCAACCTGTCAAAAGGTCAAAGTCATTAATCATTTTGACACAAGGTCCAGAATACTTACTACTGTGGTGCTGGTGTAATGGTGTGGAGGGTGTTTTCTTGGCACACTTTAGGCCCCTTAGTGCCAATTGGGCATCGTTTAAATGCCACGGCCTACCTGAGCATTGTTTCTGACCATGTCCATCCCTTTATGACCACCATGTACCTATCCTTTGATGGCTACTTCCAGCAGGATAATGCACCATGTCACAAAGCTCGAATCATTTCAAATTGGTTTCTTGAACATGACAATGAGTTCACTGTACTACAATGGCCCCAACAGTCACCAGATCTCAACCCAATAGAGCATCTTTGGGATGTGGTTGAACGGGAGCTTCGTGCCCTGGATGTGCATCCCACAAATCTCCATCAACTGCAAGATGCTATCCTATCAATATGGGCCAACATTTCTAAAGAATGCTTTCAGCACCTTGTTGAATCAATGCCACGTAGAATTAAGGCAGTTCTGAAGGCGAAAGGGGGTCAAACACAGTGTTAGTATGGTGTTCCTAATAATCGTTTAGGTGAGTGTATATGTTTGCCTGCTTTTCTCGCTCTGTCTGCACCAGTGGCGGCTCGTGGGTTTTAAAATAGAAGAGGCACTAAATTTTAATGTCTGGGGATCCCCTGCTGAGGATGATGATGATGATTATTATTATTATTATTATTTAATTAACTGCTTTAAATGGCTTTTTGGTTACTTTTAGACAGAAAATTTAAACAAAATTACACATATACAGCAAGATAATACAAATATAACTGCACTCACCTAGCCTATCACTTGAAGCAAACATCAATCCCTTCTTTAATGTCTGTGTTAAAAGAGTGTGTTGCCTATATATCCAGCTTAGGCATGGTCTTCCTTCATTTTTAATTTGATGATATACTGTTTCGAATGATAGCTTCGTAAATTTGATACCAATCATATTCAATAGTGCTACTCTCCCTAATTAATGTACATGGTGGTATATTATCAGGGCAACGGTAGTAGTTCAAACTAATATCACGTAATTACTGTCTTTTCGATGATTGGTTGATTCATGCTGATGACGTATGTAGTCTGCGTGAACAAGCTGTGCAGTTAGGTCTACAAACACACGTTGACTGGCAGGGAACACATGGTATTATTTCATTCGGATCGAATGAAATGATTGAACATTTTATGATCCTACACCTTCCACAGACAATATACATTTATACAAATGTATATTTAGACCACTTAACATAGTGATTGCTATCAGGATATGAGGAGACTACACACCTTTTGTCTTCCTGGTCACATGGTTTGGTGTGTGGCCAAATATTTCATCATTCCAGACCAAGCGTGCAGCACAAGTCATGAAAAGTGAAGTCAAAGCGTCTCGATCGCCCCCTGGTGGGTGGTCCCACTACAGCTCATAAACTCAGAGGCTCGATTGCCCTCCGGTGGCTGGTCCCACCATAGATATCATATAATAAAGGCTAGATGTCTTACGGCGGAGTCTCTTCCAGCATCACCGTTCGGCCATCTTGTCACAGGCAGGCTTAATGTAAGGTGAGTGATCAGCACGCACACAAATCCTCTTATCTCGCTGAAATCTTGACGGATTTACAAACGGTTTGGTTTCTTACAAACGTTATTAACGTGGCTATAATTCCGAATGCTTGAACATATATGTTATAATTATTCATATGTATGCAGTGTCATAACTACATCTACATCTGCATCATTTATAACAAACCAAACCGTTTAAAAATCGGTCCCACTACAGCTCATAAACCCAGAGGCTCGATCGCCCTCCGGTGGCTGGTCCCACTACAGCTCATAAACCCAGAGGCTCGATCGCCCTCCGGTGGCTGGTTCCAGTATAGCTCGGAAGGGCGGGCTTGAAGGCACGCTGTCAGCCCATTGAATTTTTACAAAATATGAAACAAATGTTTAGCTGTTTATTTTCTAAGTGAGGTTTAGAGGGTTAGACTGGGGGGCATGCCACTCAATAGAGAATAACATACAAGGCAGATGTTAAGGCTCTTTATATTGCCTAAAAATTAAACTGATTTATGTAAATATATGTCAGTTGTCCTCATATGTCGTCCGCCTGTAACGGAAATTACTTTGGTTTGCTGCATCGCTGCAAATCTTGATGCAAGTACCTCAGCTCAAACACAAACTGGTTGCTGTTGTTTGATAAAACTTTGATAAATCTGCTTTTTATTTTATTTTTTTATTTTTTTTTTGTCAAGGTTTGTTTGATTAAATACCAAGCACACATTTAAAAAAAAAAAACAAGAGATGTGTATATTAGCACAAAACTGTGGTTGCGTGAAATGTAGAAAAGCCACGCAGACACAGTTTTACAATATTTAATGCCATCAGAAAACTCAAACGTATTCAGTGAAATTATTTTTTAGGCCCCAATACCTGTCTGGTACAACCTTTCTTTATTGCAGTAAACAACTGTAGTGTGAAGGTTTCAGATCTGTCCTGTGATATTTGAGTGCACTTTCACACAGTTTCAAACCTCAGTGTGTTTTTTTTTATCACTGGCTGTGGTCTTTATTTTTCACCACAAGATTTAACCAGGTCACTTCAGTGTGCATGTCTCTCTCAGACCAGATTTCAGGAAATGCGATTCTTGCTCAAACACATTTCAAATAGGCTAGATTTCCGGGCATCTATAACTATGCAAAAGTAAATGTAAGGCTTTCAGTCAAGATCACGAGGGTCACGATCAGTGTTGGGTAAGTTACTTTAAAAAAGTAATTAGTTATAGTTACTAGTTACTTCTCACAAAAAGTAAGTGCGTTAGTATTTGAATTACATCATTACAAAAGTAACTAATTACCAGGTAAAGTAACTATTGCGTTACTTTAAAAACAAAAAAAAAGTTTAAATATAATTCATTTCTTGGATACCGCCAATATGAAATTTTAAATGAATGAAATGGACACTAAATATAACATCTTATTCCTATAAAACATTTTACACTAATCTACACTAGTTTAATGTTGCTGTGGGACAATGTCAGAGACACCTATTAACTTAAATATTAAAATATTATCATTACTATAGTGGAACAACAAAACACAATAGATGGTTTAGGACATTTAATATTTATTTCACAATCTTAGAACAGATGTGTTAAAAAAAACACATAATGTGTTAAATTTTAACACATGTGCTGAATCAGCTCAGGGACAACACATATTGTGCCAAATTTGACACAACTTATGTTTCCCTTTCTTTAACACATCTATTGTGTCAACTAGGTCAACACAAAGATGTGTTATTTTTACACAAAGATGTGTTTACTTGTGTTTTGATGGATTAATGTGGAATTAAAAATTTACACTATAAAAAGAGATGTGTTAAAAATGACACATGTTGTGTCAGTTTTAACACATATAGTGATTGTGCTCAGGGACAACACATGTTGTGTCAAATTTAACACAATAAATGTGTAAGTCATTTTAACACACAAATTGTGATTGTGTCATTTAAAAAAATAAAGTGAAAGGGCCACGTGCAAAAATATTAACCGTTTAATCAATAGTCGAGTACAGAAAGCATTTGCACACAAAGTACAAGACAATGTCTCAAGCTCAATGACTGGAAAGACTCACTGTACTGGACATTATTCAGTTATTCATGTTTCAACCCCTAACTGAATTTTTTTAATCTGCAGCAGAAACTATTCAAACACAGACCTGAAAAATCAGCGTATGAATCTCAACAATGGTGACAAACGAAATACTTAATGCCGCAATGTATGCTGGGAGTCATGGATGAGTTTTATATACTATAGTGGCACCCAGCATGAATTGCTGCATGAAGCTTTTTGTTTGTCACCATTGTTGAGATTCAAACGCTGATTCTTGATGTCTGTGTTTGACTAGTTTCTGCTGCAGCATAAAACTTTCTGAAAACATTTTTTTTTAAGAAATATAGGATAAGTTAACATAGACTGTAAGGTCATGTATGCACTGAGTATTAAAAAACAAACTTTAAACTAATTGCAGTATATTAATATCTTTCAGATATTAATATCTTGCTAAGCTTAAAAAATCTACATGATGATAATATTATCATCTGATGACATTTTCCTCATGGTTCTTTCTGCCGTTTCAAATTTGCATAATACATACACAGATACAGCCAAAAGAGAACCCAATGTTAATGAGTCAAAGGTCAAGAGGCCAGATAAAGCTGACACGAATCACGATTATGGTGACTTCAAATGAAACATTCAATGAATCGTCAACACAAAACCTGGTAATTCTCAATAAGAGCTTCTGTAGAGTCTGACAGAAATAAATATTTGTTATAATAAATTGGTTATTAATAACAAGTGAAAGCAGCATTTGAAAAATACATTGAAAAAGAGGCATGATGTGATTGGCTGCCAAAAAACACCCGTTAAGTTTTTATGAATTAAGATTTTATTTATTTGAATGTATTGTTTTATTTATTTTAGAGCTTTTTATGGGATACCATATAAAATATACCTATAATTACTTTCATAAACACAAACTCTCCTCCACAGTGCTATTCTATCCAGAGTTACATTTTAACACACACTGTGTGTTAAAAATATACACAACATGTGTCAAAATACCATCAACACATGCTGTGTGTTGTTTTTAAACAATTCTCTTTTTAGAGTGACAGACCACAACTGGCCAACAAATAAGTCTACAAATAAATTATGCTTCTTAAGAAATGTACCAAAAATAAATACATACACGTACTGTCACGATGTGGGTTTGTGTCCTGTCATGTTCTTTGGTTCCCTGTCTTGTTCATTAGTTTTCCCAGGTGTTTCTGATTTTCCCACGGCCCCTTGTTATCCTGTTAGCTCGTTTGTCCCTGATTATTTAAGCCCTGTGTTTCTGCCCTGTCTTTGTGAGTTGTTATATGTTCCAGGATTAACGTGAGTGTTGGTTTCCCAGTGTTAAGATTCTTGTTCCGTGTTCTGAGTTTCTGTTTGTGTTTATTTAAATAAAGCGTGTAAACTGCGTTTGGATCCAGCCTCCTATCTGCCTTCACCGCACCGCGTTACAGAACAACTCACCGCAAAATGGAACCAGCAGTTGCTCCAGCAGTCTCTCCCATAGTCGTCAGCAACCGGGCCCTGAGAGAATATCTCTCGGTAATGTTTCAAGTGAACCAGTCCGTCCAAAGCTATGCTAAGGACTTCCTCTCCATTTGCCATCTTGGAACGCTCGATGAAATCCAGCTCATAGGCCTGTTTCGGAACGGGCTGGATTACCGGATTGCTCGATGGATGCCGAGCAACATTACCGATTGGACTCTGGACCGGTACATTGCTGAGGCTTGCTTCGTGGACTGTTCCATAGCCACGTTCCCGTCCTATCCGGCCGAGCCAGCTCCTCACTGCAGTCTTACCAAACCCGCGACTCACGTATGCCCACTCGAGCCCGTATTCCGCACTGGTCCTGTTTGATTTGCCAATCCGGAGACCGCGGAGGTTCCGCCGGCCGAGCCAAGTGAGTCAAGTGCTGCCGAGTCAAGTGAGTCAAGTGCCGCCGAGTCAAGTGCCGCCGAGTCAAGTGCCGCCGAGCCAGGTGCCGCCGAGCCAAGTGAGTCAAGTACCGCCGAGCCAAGTGAGTCAAATGCCGCCGAGCCAAGTGAGTCAAGTGCCGCCGAGCCAAGTGAGTCAAGTGCCACCGAGTCTACCGAGTCAAGTGAGTCAACTGCCGAGTCAAGTGCCACCGAGTCAAGTGAGTCAAGTCCCGAGTCAAGTGAGTCAAGTCCCGAGTCAAGTGAGTCAAGTCCCGAGTCAAGTGAGTCAAGTGCCGTGTCAAGTGAGTCAACTGCCGAGTCAAGTACCGCCGAATCAAGTGAGTCAAGTGCCGCCGATTCAAGTGAGTCAAGTGCCGCCGATTCAAGTGAGTCAAGTGCCGCCGAGTCAAGTGAGTCAAGTGCCGCCGAGTCAAGTGAGTCAAGTGCCGCCGAGTCAAGTGAGTCAAGTGCCGCCAAGTCAAGTGAGTCGAGTTCCAAGTCAAGTGAGTCGAGTTCCAAGTCAAGTGAGTCGAGTTCCAAGTCAAGTGAGTCGAGTTCCAAGTCAAGTGAGTCAAGTGAGTCAAGGTCCAAGTCAAGTGAGTCAAGTTCCAAGTCAAGTGAATCCAGCCAAGTGAAAGTTTCAAGCCCAGTGAAGCGCCGTCGCTGGAGGAGGAGGACTCGTTTTGCTCGCCAGGCTCTGGAGGGCGTTCCCAGATGCCTCGCCCTGCCGGCCCCGCCTCTGCGCCTCGCCCTGCCGGCCCCGCCTCTGCGCCTCGCCCTGCCGGCCCCGCCTCTGCGCCTCGCCCTGCCTGCGCCCTTCAAGCTCCGGGAGGGCTTTCCTGAACCCGTGGATTTCCCCAAGTATTTTTTTGGGGGGGGCCAAGGGTCCGGTGAGGAGACCATGAGGGCTGCGCCGCCATGGTCGTCTGCAGGGGCTTCACCTCCATGGCCGCCATCACGTCCTGCTCCGCCCTGGCCTTCGCCTCGTCCTGCTCCGCCCTGGCCTTCGCCTCGTCCTGCTCCGCCCTGGCCTTCGGCCCAGTCTGGTCCGCCCACGCTCTGCGGCCCAGGCCCGTTCCCCTGCATGGGCCTGGCCCCCCATCCCTCCCCCAAGACCGCCCTCCTGGACTTTTGTTTGTTTTATTGGGCTTCAGGAGCCGCCCTTAAGGGGGGGGTTATGTCACGATGTGGGTTTGTGTCCTATCATGTTCTTTGGTTCCCTGTCTTGTTCATTAGTTTTCCCAGGTGTTTCTGATTTTCCCACGCCCCCTTGTCATCCTGTTAGCTCGTTTGTCCCTGATTATTTAAGCCCTGTGTTTCTGCCCTGTCTTTGTGAGTTGTTATATGTTCCAGGATTAACGTGAGTGTTGGTTTCCCAGTGTTAAGATTCTTGTTCCGCGTTCTGAGTTTCTGTTTGTGTTTATTTAAATAAAGCGTGTAAACTGCGTTTGGATCCAGCCTCCTATCTGCCTTCAACGCACCGCGTTACACATACACTAGTATATATAGTTAAAATTTAATTTGATAACCTACAGAGAACGTCATCATCAGAGGTTATTTTAGCCAAATTCTAGTCGTTTTTGCCGCACGTGTCCACAACCGGTCAAACAAAGATGTTTTCTTTGAACGTTCCCTGCAGGTTATTTTGGAGTTTTATTTTATAACCATGTTATATAAACTAATTAAAACATTGCATATAATACCAATATGCTACAGAGATTATTCTAATGTTGAAATGTGTAATTTATTTATAAATAAAGTATTTATGCTGGCACTGTCGAGCGCGTTCCGGACACACTCGGTCTCTCTAGCGCACTATCGAGCGCGTTCTCGGACACACGGTCTCTCTCGCGCACTGTTGAGCAGATTCTCGGAAAACGGCGTTTTATTGAGAGTAACGGTAACGGCGTTGTAACGGAGGGAACAGTAATTAGTTTGATTACTCGTTGCTGAAAAAAATAACGCCGTTAGTATTCCCATCACTGGTCACGATGAAGATCTTTGCTCTGCAAAAAAAGTAAATAAAACAGTGTATTTTGTATATTTTGATTTAATTTTTATTTACAAACTTGTATTTTTTTTTAAATGGACATGAAATTAAATATGTTTTAATTACTTGAAACAAATTAGCTGTCATGGCCCTTCACACAAAGAAGAAATACGCAAACGACCTACATTTAAAACAAGTTGACCAACATGATCATAATAAAATGGTTCTGAAAAACACAGACACGGATGAATTTTCACCACTTCATTACCAGACAAACATGTCCAAACAACAAGGCCCCAAGTGAGTCCAACAAACTTCTGATCAAAAATGGAGAATAATTCAGCCCCAGATGGTGTTCCATCACAGGATGCAAAGAGTGGTTAGAAATATTGAAAAGGACAATATATTAGATATATTACAAAACATAATGATATAGTCAGAGACAGATAGAGGGATGACAGATACAGTTTGAGACAGGTAGAGAATATTAAAAGGTTACAATTAAAGAAAAAATAGATCTTTGTGTGTGTGTGTGTGTGTGTGTGTGTGTGTGTGTGTGTGTGTGTGTGTGTGTGTGTGTGTGTGTGTGTGTGTGTGTGTGTGTGTTACTTACATTTCAGAAATTCCACTGATAACCCATCACTTTGCTGGGGAGAGTGGCAACATGTGGGTTCACTGCAACCTGTTTCTTCTGTACCATTTGCCCTGTCGTTTTAGATGGCAATTTTCCTCTCGACTTCTTTGTTCCTCTCTCCGGATTGATACATACAAAGCACCTAAAGGGCCAGGAAACAGACAATATGTAATTAAGACTAATTAACTCAACAGATAATATATCTAAAGGCAAGTTCTGATATTGAATACATGTGTAAAATGCAGGTACTGAAGTAGTTAAGAATTCAATCATTACCTTTAAATGAACTCCAAGGTGCCTCCTCCTGATTGCATATGTAATATGCAGTGAACAGTATGGCAAGGCCAGACAGGAAGCTGGGCTGAATGCTCTCCTTACACAAAACTTGGCCTTCCAGTGTCCACTTGTCAAATTGTCTCCTAAAACAATAGCACATGTGGCAAAAGTTATTTTTTACTATACCATTTTTATTTTTCAGCTTTTTACATTTAAACTATATTTTAGTATTCAGAGTGCAGGAACTCTTTCTTTTAAATAAAATGAACAAATGCATTATACAAACAATAAGCTAATTACACACACAGAGTAGGCTGTAGCTAAAATATATGTACTGAAATGTAAGGGATTTTTACACCGGCATATTAAACATGCGACAAAACTGGTATTACAGCACCATTCAAAATGTAGGCTAACGTTATATGACACACATCCTCTGTGAGTCTGACGCAAGGTTTTAGCAACGCCGTTTTAATTTCGGCGCCCATTTTAACAGATGACTTGATTTTGATTTGATTTACACCATACAATAATCACGACGAAGTGTGCTGATCAACACGAAGCTCGTGTGAATACCGACTTTTGTCATTAAAGCATGTAATTCTTAACATAGGAGCCCATAGATCCCGAGGAATGTGTGAAATACTACCGCGTCCGTGCTGCCGAAGCCCCGCGCAAGTCTCCCTCGCGCCCCGCGGTCGGAGGATGTGTGATCCGGGGTTAAGTTACCAATATGAACCGCGAATATAACGTTACCTTCATAGTCTACGAGTAACCCAACATGAAAAATAAGAAACTGAAATAATAAGTCACTTACCACAGAGTTGAGAATCACTCCTCTTGCCGCCGCCGACACGACCGTTGAAGATCACAATGCCTCTGAAGATTTGAAATTTACAGCAATATTCTGTATTTTGAATCAAACCGACGCGCGACCCCAGAATGCATTGCAGTTTTCAGCAATATGCTGTATTATTAGAAAACAGCCAGCTGCTGTAAAATAATGCTGTAATTTTTACAGCAATTCATTACAGTGTATGTAAAAGCACTGGGCACAGTTTCCACACCCCCGACAGAGGGAAGAGTCGGAATAGCCTAAACCCGATTTGACTACACAAGGCAGGCCTGATTTTGACATTTAAAAACCAATCGATAAACTACTTTAAATATACTACAATTTTTGGATCATAATGCCAATCCCATATAAGACTCTGCAAAACTCCACACCCAATGCCGAATCCAACGCAAACAGGACCATTACATGGTTGTTTTTATTATTACCCTTGTATTTGAGATGTATCTCTAAATTACTTTTGAACATCATTTATAATTTCTCTGCTATAATCACGATTCATAAATCTTAGAGTTAAACCATAGTCCATTGCGAGTATGATTCATCTGTGCCACACACTGGTTAATAGGAAAACTCTTAATAAGAGGTTAAGGATGAAAACTCGCCCCTGAAAAATTTACTCTCGGAAAACTGATACTTGCTGTGTCACATTTCATAGTTAACTTCAAATGTTCAGTCCAAGAATTGAGATAATAAAAATAAAATAATAATAATAATAATAATTCAGCAGGTGCAGATTTCGTTATCATAAAAACATCATCAGTATACTGTTTATAAGGCAAAATCTTGAAAAAAAAAAGGATTAAATCAATTTGGAATAAAATAATTTTCAAAAACTCCCATATACAAGCAGGAATAATTCTGTGCCATTTTAGGTCCCATATCTGTTCCTTTCACTATTAACTTGAAATCATTCTGGAAATGAAAATAATTACAGGACAATGCTTATTAGATCCAATAGACATGCCGTAGATTTCGCATCAACCGATATTTGTTTTAAAAACTGTTTCATCACCCATAAGCCATCCATATAGGGGATATTAGTGGGTCAAACATGGCGAGAAGAACATCCTCAACAGCATATAGTGATTCAATAAAGTCCCTAGAATCTCTAACAAATGATTTATTAAAAAGTCCACAAAAGAAGCAATATTCTCAATGAGAACAATGAGACAAATAGGTCGACCCTTCGAAATGCATATCCAGACCTTTTTGAACTTTGGCTAAGTTCTCCATTTTCAAAATTCTGTAACAACTTAGAATGGATATATTTTTTTCAATTAGTTAAGGTCAGCATTAACATTCATAAAAGACATGCACGTTTATGATTGTTTAAATTATAAAGTAAAAGAGATTACATTCAAAATGTTTCATGGTATATATCCAGCTGACAATGTAATGTTAGTAAATGTAATGTTAGAGTGATTTCATGTAGATATTGATTATTCCTGTCATTATTAATAAGAAATGTAATAAACTTTTTAATCATTTACTGTTTAATCATTTTCTATTCAATTTATTATTAAACATTATCTATTAATCTATTAAACTATATTAATAAATGTTATTTTGAACCAATTTTGGGTTCATTTTAAGCAAACAATATAGTTATTTTTAAACAATAGTTGAGCCAATTGCTGGGTTTGTCCATATTTTAACCCAGCATTTTTATAAATGTGTATTAATCCAAAGAACATCATAATCATTTAAAATTTTCCTACAGCACTAAAAACTATTGACTTTATACTTGAATATATGTATTTTTCATTAATAAATGAGTGTTCTGTACACTCTGGTATTTTTCTGTATATTTCCATATACGATATATCTTGTTCTGTTTTTTAAAAAAAGTCAAAATGATGACTTAAAAGTTTAAATTATATTTTTAATATATTTAATCATAATTTTGATGTAGTATGTCATAATTTTGACTTTTTATCTTATAATTATGACGTTTATTAATAATTTAGAGTAATAATTTAGTATGTCATAATTGTTACGAATTTGCGTGGAAGCAAAGGCAGTAGGCGGATCTAAATGCAGCAGTAGACTTTAATTACAGATACAGACAAGATACTCGTGGTACGCACATTAAAACATACATTCAATAACTGACCACGAACAAAAGAGCAGACAGGATTTAAATACACAGACGGGATGAGGGAACAAGACACAGCTGGGGCAAATCAGAACACCGAGCGGGACCATACAACCTAACAAGACAACACACCTGAAACAAGGGACCTAATAATGACATGACTAGGATAACAGACTACAATTAACAAGGCACAAACTGAATAAAAGACCAAAGACAGAGAAACCACAAACCAGAAACATGACAAAATGAATAAACACCGTAACATTATCCCCCCCTTCCATAAGGCGTGACCCCGCGCCGAATGAACATCAAATAGGGGCGGGAGGGTGGGCGCCCTGGAGGCTGACGAGGGCGTGGCTTGCCCGGAACAGGAAGCCTTCAGGGCGGAGCAGGACGTGACGGCGGCCAGGGCGGAGCAGGACGAGGCGAAGGCCAGGGCGGTGCAGGACGAGGCGAAGGCCAGGGCGGAGCATGGCGTGGCAAAGGCCAGGGCGGTGCAGGACGAGGCGAAGGCCAGGGCGGAGCATGGCGTGGCAAAGGCCAGGGCGGAGCATGGCGTGGCAAAGGCCAGGGTGGAGCATGGCGTGGCAAAGGCCAGGGTGGAGCATGGCGTGGCAAAGGCCAGGGTGGAGCATGGCGTGGCAAAGGCCAGGGTGGAGCATGGCGTGGCAAAGGCCAGGGTGGAGCATGGCGTGGCAAAGGCCAGGGCGGAGCACGATGAGATGGTGGCCAGGTCGGAGCAGACTCAGACGAGGATGAGGACCATGTCGACATCGTCTCCATGGCCCTCACGGAGTACCTTCTGCCCCCCCCCCCAAAAATACTTGGGGAAATCCTCGGGAGGAACCTCCAGGTGGTAGATGGGTTCCGGGCAGGCCTCCCGGAGCTTGAAGGGCGCAGGAAGGACGAGGCGCAGAGGCGGGGCCGGCAGGGCGAGGCGCAGAGGCGGGGCCGGCAGGGCGAGGCGCAGAGCCGGGGCCGGCAGGGAGAGGCGCAGAGGCGGGGCCGGCAGGGCGAGGCGCAGAGGCGGGGCCGGCAGGGCGAGGCGCGGAGGCGGGGCCTGCAGGGCGAGGCGCAGAGGCCGGGCCGGCAGGGCGAGGCGCAGAGGCGGGGCCGGCAGGGCGAGGAGTCTGGGAACGCCCTCCGTAGCCTGGCGAAGCAAACGAGTCCTCCTCCTCCTGCGACGACGCTTCACTGGGCTTGATTCACTACTGGACGTACTTGACTCGGTAGACTCGCTTGACTCGGTAGACTCGGTAGATTCGGTAGACTCGGTAGACTCACCCGACTCGGTAGTCGGTTCACTTGACTTGGCACTTGATTCACTTGACTTGGCACTTGATTCACTTGACTTGGCACTTGATTCACTTGACTTGGCACTTGATTCACTTGACTTGGCACTTGATTCACTTGACTTGGCACTTGATTCACTTGACTTGGCACTTGATTCACTTGACTTGGCACTTGATTCACTTGACTTGGCACTTGATTCACTTGACTCGGCACTTGATTCACTTGACTCGGCACTTGATTCACTTGACTCGGCACTTGATTCACTTGACTCGGCACTTGATTCACTTGACTCGGCACTTGATTCGGCGGCAATTGACTCGCTTGACTCGGGAAGCGCGGTCTCACTTGACTCGGCGGCACTTGACTCACTTGACTCGGGTTCGTCGAGGCTGAAGCGACGTGCGGGTTCGGAAGACAGAAGCTCAGCCTCAGGCATGTCGATCTCGGCAGGAAGAAGCTCAGGCATGTCGGTCTCGGCAGGAAGAAGCTCAGGCATGTCGTGGAAAGCGGGCTCGACTCGGTTCACGTGAAGCGCAGGCTCGTGGAGCGTGGTCTCGGCTGAGCAGCTGAAGTGAAGCGCGGGCGCGACCGAGCTGACGTTAAGCGCAGGCTCTCGCAGCTTCTCCGCTCCACAACAGGGCCAGGTCAACGTACCATTCTAAAGATCCGTGAGGACCAGGTTCGGGCATCAGAGACCGGAGTGGTTCCGATAATCCTCCGCGGAAGAAGATCTTCAAGCCGTGGTTGTTCATTTGCGCGAGATATGCCAGCTCGAGGAATTCTGCGACATAATCCTCGATGGCGCGATTCTCCTGGCGAAGACGGAGGATCTGGACATCAGGACTCCAGGTAGGCATGGCTGCTAGATCCTAGGGGGTCAGTTATTCTGTTACGAATTCGCGTGGAAGCAAAGGCAGTAGGCGGATCTAAATGCAGCAGTAGACTTTAATTACAGATACAGACAAGATACTCGTGGTACGCACATTAAAACATACATTCAATAACTGACCACGAACAAAAGAGCAGACAGGATTTAAATACACAGACGGGATGAGGGAACAAGACACAGCTGGGGCAAATCAGAACACCGAGCGGGACCATACAACCTAACAAGACAACACACCTGAAACAAGGGACCTAATAATGACATGACTAGGATAACAGACTACAATTAACAAGGCACAAACTGAATAAAAGACCAAAGACAGAGAAACCACAAACCAGAAACATGACAAAATGAATAAACACCGTAACAATAATAATGTAATACAACATTTCTTTCAGGATCAGTTGTCAGTAAAATGTACACAGTTACACAAAAACTACCCAGCCCCTGGGTAAAAGTAATAAAAACTAGTCAAATTAAAGGATCTAACAAGCTGAATCTAAAATAAAAAAAATTCATAAAAATAATTTTTAAGAGTGCAGTTCCTTTATGCCTTTTTATGGGTATTTTAATCCTCTTCTTCACAGAGAGACACTCTCTGTATTACATTTACACTGGTTTGTCCAAACCTGTGGATCTGCCGGGCATCTATGAATTCACTGCTATGGGTCTGCTAGACGACAGACAGATCGACTATTACAACAGTAAAGAAAAGAGAAAGATTCCCACACAGTCCTGGATGAAAGAGAAAATGCAGGAAGATTACTGGGAAAAAGGCACTCAGTCGAGAAAGAGCAAAGAACAGTGGTTTAATGTCAATGTCAAGATTGTGATGGACCGCATGCATGAGACACAATACATCAGGTGAGGAACATTCATGCTAAACTAAATTATTATTAATATTATTGTTGCAAACATTTTGCTTCATCTCCATTTCAGATCTTCATGTTCTTCAGTGGAGACACGGTTGTGAAGTTGAGCAGAAGGGAGATGAAGTGAAGTTTCTCAAAGGTGTTTCTGAGTACGGCTATAACGGAGAAAACTTCCTGTCTTTTGATGATGAAGAGGGTCAATGGGTCGCCCCAGTTGACGCAGCTGTACCAACCAAGAGAAAGTGGGAAAATGTGCCGATCCTAAACCAATACACCAAAGGCTACCTGGAGAAAGAGTGTGTGGACTGGCTCAACAAATTCAGAGAATATGCAGACGAGGAGCTCAGAAACGGCTGTGAGTTTGGATGTGTTCACACTGTCAGTCTAAATCTGATTATCCGTGAATCCAAATGAACTCTGATCTTAAATTATTCACTGTCCACAATGAGTATCTCTACAGATTTGATTTGTGTGTCCATGTCGCTCTTTCGTTTTCCGGAATATCTGCATTGCGCTCTAAGGAAATGATGTTGTGTTGGTGGGTATACGCAAAAAACAACAGCAACAGCAGCAACATAGAGGGGTTTGCAATACAGATGTTGTCTTATTTAAAACATGATACGATGTGAGCTGGCGTGCTGGACTACTGCGTCTTCTGAGCCAGCGTTAGAAGGAGGACAGACTCAAACATATCACCGTTATATTGTAATGTTCTGCTCGCGCCTGCACTTAAAGGTGCAAAGTGTAATCATTAGCGTCATGTAGTGGTGAGGTTGCGGATTGCAACCAGCCGAAGTTACGGTGGCCGACAGGACGTGATGTCGTCGTCTGAGACAGCAGAGAGTAGCCAGTCCAAAATTAGGTTTCTTTACAAAGATAAATTAGGAAATTAGGTTTACTTAATTATTCAGTAAAACAATATGTTATTGTGAATATTATTGTAACTTTATTCATCATTGTGTTTTATTCGCTGAACAACATAGTAACGAAACGCATTTGTTCGTTTAGGGCTCCTGTAGAAACATGTCGATGTAAGGGGACCCGCGGTGTATGTAGACAGAAATGGCTCATTCTAAGATAATACAAACATAACGGTTCAAGGTCTTTATACACCACTGAATATATGATTTTGCATTTATGTCAACAGATTCTTCTTAATATTACACACCTTTAACTGTAACAACCCTGTTTCTGCAGCAACTTTAAGCATGTTTCTTATAACAACGTCTGACGTTTCAATGTGATTTTTGTTTTTTATGCCGTTCACACATGCTAAATGTGTTCGGATTCCAATCGGATATGCACACAATCATATTTGAACTGACAGTCTGAATGAGACTTATATTTCTATTTGTTTATTATCTGCAGGTTTCATATAGAGATGAAATGATTGATGAACTGATTCCTGTGTTTCCAGCTCCTCCAGATGTACATTTGTTTGTAATAAGGTCTATCAGGGAAAGATCCAAGCTGAAACTGACCTGTCTCGCCACCGGCTTCCACCCCAAAGACGTGATGATGACCATTAGGAAATATCGCACATCTCTGCCTGACGATCAGATTGAATCCTCAGGAATCAGAACAAACCATGATGGATCCTATCAGCTGAGGAAGAGTGTGGAGATCAAGAAGGAGGACAAAGATCAATATGATTGTCTTGTGTCTCACAGTTCCATCAAAGAACCAATTATCAACAAACTAGGTAGGCAAACTGCAAGCATTCAATTATTATAAAAACATTGCAGTGCCTTTTTCAGATATTATTTAGAATTCAAATATTCAGATATTGTTTCTGCTTTATTAATGTCTGAGAATAGCACTGATCTGCCACTACACACTTCCTTTTATCATGGTTTTCTAGATGCTGAATCACTGAATGCCTATACAGAGAATGCTGAAGAACCTTTGCCTAAGCAAGAGTCTGGTGGTATGTCTTCACTACTTTTATTTTAAAGCTTTGTTATTTATCAGGCAAATCTCCAATAGATTAGCACTGTAGATGTGATGTTTCACTGTTTCTCCAACAGGACAAGGGAGTTCTGCTGAAACATCACACAGCATCACAACTGTTTCCATATTTTATCTGTCTCTCATGTTTCATTTGATCTGGATATTTTGAAGCACTTTCCTTGAGAAACTGACATGAGTTTCCAGACTCAACCTGAATGCTATTAATGAAATGTATTCATTAAAAACTGTAATTCATCAAACGTGTGAGTTTGTCTTTCTGTCTTAGAGACCCCATCAGTGTGTTTCCACTGTAAAATAGAATTTCCATCGATATTTTCAGAAATAAAATCAAGTACATTTTGCCAGACATTTATGCACAGTAACATATGAATAGCTGTCTCTTGACAAACATTGCAAAAACAAAATTTGACATCTATATCTTTTTAAATTGAAGAAGATAATGTTTAGCATTTTATAAAAGTCTAAAAAATACTTCTCTAACCTAATTTCTTATGAAATAATGATTAGACAACAGTAAAAAAAAAATCCAGTGACATCATCAACAAATTGACTGCAGTGTATAATAACATTTGGTGATGTAAGAGTGTTATTTGGAACATGTCTATTTTTAAGCAGTTTTATTGTGAAAAGCATATTTCACAAAAGTGTGTTTGGGCGAAGAGGAGGGAGATTCAAACAATCCAGTCTCCTTTTGTTGTTTAAACAGCATGCACACACACTCACTCACTCACACACTCACACACAGACACACACACACACACACACACACACACACACACACACACACACACACACACACACACACACACACACACACACACACACACACACACACACACACACACACACACACACACACACACACACACCTGTAGACACTGCACTAAAGTCCTTTGCAAACTCCTCCAGTGGTATGAACACAAAGAAAAGTGTTTTTTCCTTGAAATAAAGTTGGCTGAATGTCACATTAGAAGACATTAGAATATCACACATGCAAAAAAAAAACACATAATAAAAATAAATGAATAAATAAAATAAATAAATAATCCACGCTGAAGGTCAAATTAATAGACAAGTCACACATAAGTATATTGGATGAAGACTATTTGCATATACATGTGTGCCGCTGTACATTGAGGATATTTATAACATGTTTCAAATATAGATGTATTGAATTTTAAAAAAAGACTTAATGTCAAATACTCCACAATAATTTCATAATAATTCCCTTGCCTGTATTGTCCAACATCGCTACTAAGTGCAATGTCCCTCTCTGTGCTGACAATGATGCACCAGAGCCCCTTGGAGACCCTAACCAACCTCCTGCATTCTGCCAGAACGAGCAAACAGGACGTGCAACAAGGGACGCAATAGTTAGACACTATTTCTGATTTGGATTTCTTTTGGATTTCAAAAATCAGTGATTGCCATTCTTTGCATTTTTTTGGTTATTCTGTAATCATTGCATGCATTACTAATAAATCTTCTAAAAACAAAAATATTTTCGATTGTGATGAATATATATATCAATTAGTGACAGAATAAAATGTATTGTTTTTGGTCAATTTTGACAGCTGTTTGGGGGATTATTTTATGAGGCCAAACTCTTTCCACTTTGCTGTAGGCCTATACTGAAAGGCTGAATATGTTAAAGCCTACCTAATAATGGATATCTTGTAAGATACTGCATGATCCAAATATAGTATTATTTGATACATTTTTAAAGTTTTCATTACATTTTCCATGAAATCCATGCTGAATCCACCCTTCTGATGGGATCAGTTTAATCCAGATTTTTTGGATCAAAGTGATCCAAATCCTATAAAAAAGTTCTGAAAAACCCAAACTAAAGGTTTGATCCGGATCAAAACCAAGATTGGATTACATGATCTAATCCGATTATGTAATCCGTTTTTTTCTTTTGAAAAACCCATTTTCAACATTTGATCCAATCCGTTATCCAAAATCCTAGTGGATTACTTTTGAAAAACTGGGCCCTGGGGGGGAAAAAAGCCTTGTCAGATCTGCATTGATGAAATGTTTCAGCTCAAAAACATTAATCAGATGTTAACAAATTTTTTTGTAAAGACAATATTTAAACCAGTTGATCACTGACACAGCAACAGCTGTTATAACTGATCTCAGAGCAGCTGCTGTCTGGACGACAGGAGGAATGCTGCACATGCGCAGTTTCTGCAGGCTTTTGTGCGTTGACATTAACGTAGAGCGCCGCTTAGAGGCGCAACAGTGTAATGGAATGATGAGAAAACTATATTCAGTGAATAATGAACAAACATGCTTAACATTCATTTAAGGAATAATTGACTCCACATAGTTAAAATGCAGAGAAACAAAATATAGTTAATAGATTAAGGGTCCAGAGCCCAACTAAAGCAAACACTGATCACCATAACGGTGTCTTAAAATATTCTCCTTTAAATGATTCTGCTTGTTAACATCAGGTGTCTTCAATATTGGTCAATTATCACTCAATTAATAACTTAATTATCTCATTAACTTTAACGCTCTTGAGTGTTAATTTAACGCTGAGTCTGGAGCAATATAAACTCCCAGGAGAGTTAATTTAACACTGGAGTTTTTGCTGTGCAGGCCGTTTAATTATTAGAAAATAATGCTTATCTGAGGTGGTAATGAAGCAGAATGGTCGTTACACCTCAGGTGTACATTATTTTCTAATAATTTAACGAACCAGAGTCAATTATTATGCTTATGATCGCTCCAACTGCTACCATTCTCCTATCAGACCTGGAGGATATACGTGGCATTACTGCTCGGCCAAAGTTGTAGTTCAGGGGTCAGAAAATAGAAGTCCTGCCATGTGTTTATTTCACTCATGAACTCAGCCAGCTGATTTCACTAATTAGTTCTCTCTTCTGTCTGAATTAGCAAATCCAGGTGATTGGAACAAAATACTGAGGAGGACTTTTACTTTCTGAACGTGGACTTTACACCTCTGACTACATGTCAGCCAAGAGTAAAGTAATAAACCAGAACTGGACCTTATCGTAGCCAAAAAATCTGTGTGTATTAAATATGGAGTCATCTCAGCCTTTACTAATTGGTGAAATCAGCTGACTGAGTTCATGGGTGGAATAAACTATGGCAGGATTTCTACTCATTGGCCCCTGGACTATAGCCTGACTACGTCAGACTTCCTACTACCGCTAATTTCATTTCGCTCCTGTAGTCAGTCTGAGATAGCAGCCTATCTTTCTGTTTTCCACCGGCCTGAAAACAGCCTGGCCAATCAACGAACAGAGGGCGGGCTGAAAGCCGTGACGTAGTCGCTAAGCGCCGTGTTTAAGATTAGGTCAGGGAAATCGAAAACGACCGCTGATATGGAGACGCGGATGCAATTCGCTCTGTTGTGGAGAATATTCCCGGCATTAGCAAACTGAAGCCCGAACACGAAGAGTGTGTATTAAACATTTTGAATGGAGGTGATGTTGTGGCCCTACTCCCTTTGGGAAAAGTTTAATTTATCAACTATTACCGATCGTCAGCGAGAGACTGGGGAGCCTTTTGACAGGTCAGTGTCTCTTTTCTTTTCCAGGTCTTAAATACCGTAAAACTTCAAATAATAGCCCGGGCTTTTATTTGCCCAAATCGTCGAACTGCACCGGCTTGTACTTGAGATAGGCGTCTAACTTATATGAGACAGGCCTTTATAGTTGAGATGTTGTTCATTGAGATGTTGTTCCTAGAGTCTATAATCTCTAAAAATCTCCAAATGCTCCACGTGAAACCGCGGTCTTCCGACCTCTTACTATCTTGTCGATTGATTTTTATGAATATGCGCGAGGGAGAGAGAGCAAGACAGCGCTCGTGTGGTTTGTAGACGTGGGAGTGCGTGCGCGCGGCCGGGGCTCTCTCTCTCTCTCTCTCTGCTCGTTTGTGCCCTGTCAAGCGCAGCAGTCATTCTATTACATCACTCACAGATCAAAAAAGTCGTTTACAGTCATGTTCACTCGGGTATTTCGCTCGCATCATCAAGTGTTTACAGTGGAAGTTCGATCATAGATTTGAGTTCGATGCATGATGTCTGTGGTTCGATGCGGCTGTGTCGGCGCATAACATGCGTCATAAACAAACTTATCTGATTGGCTTACGGGTAACCAATGATTTTAAACTTCAGTACGCGCCCCCTAGCGAGAGAAAACACTTCTCTATTATGCTATCCCAGACTCTGTGTACGAAGCAAAGTGAAGTAGCAGAGTCTGGTATTACCAGGCTACCTGGACTATACAACTCTGATTAAATCTCAGTTGGAAACATAATGTCACATTTCTCCATACTTTTAAAAGAACATTTAGTAATTACAAAATAATAATTCACCACATTGCTTACACCATTTATAGAGGCAGACAATATAATCTTTTCAGGAGTAGGCTATTTATTTTCACTATTAAATGACAAATGCTGCCGGATCCACAGGCTTGTAATTCACATACTGTTCCTTTAAGAAATACGACCGAACATATTAGGGGGGGTTAACAACCGTCCAACATTTTTAATAGATTATTTTTAGGAACGAATTGTTGGACGAATAGGGAGCTGGCAAAAAGGGAGCTGCATGCATGGAGTCTACTCGAATTCAAGGCGTTGTTGAGAAAATGGCTCACAGTTCAGGTACGTTGTTAAACACACATTTAATACAAATCAAAGTATTATGAAGGCCTATGTTATTTTTTACGGGTTCGCTTTCTTTAAATATAGACTTTAATTTATATATTTATCCACCGGACGCGTGCTGATTTGTGTATGTGTGTTATCCCTACTGCGTATTTGTGCTGGTTATTTTAGCTTATTCTTGGCTTGCGAACTTTGATTACCTGGTTGGAGTGAGTGATTTTAATGACATAAGCTGAATGCCAAAATATCCGAGTTGTATAGTCCAGGGGCAAGAAAGTAGAAGTCCTGCCATATGTTTATTCCATCCTTGAACTCGTCTCAGTCAGCTGATTTTACTAATTATAGTTCTCTCTATTTGTATCTTCATAATGCGTTTTGTGTGTTACAGTGTGTGCTCTTAGGGTTGTTTTTCTGGGGAAGAATGTATCAGAAAATATTCGAGTCAGAAACTTAATCCTGGGAATAGATATGTGTGAAAATGATGTGCTTACAGCTTTAAAGCAACATAATGTGATCCCAATCAGTGGGATGGTGAAGGACAGACACATCACTGTCATTAACACTCTTCATCTGTTGAATCCAAACATCTCAGATCATCAGATCACAGAGACAGTGAGTGTGTGTGTCTCTGTCTGCTCCAGGACCTCATGTGTTCATAACCATACTGGAGTATTCTTTATACTTCACTGAAGAGGACATGAGAAGAGTCAATTAAGTGATAAACAAAATTTTGATAATGTGATATGATGCATTATGCACTTCTGTAGTTTACACTCTAGACAGTGTTTAAACCCATTTCATCAGTTTAAACCCTTTTCATCTTGATATGACTTTAAATTGATACAATTTATGAGTTTTTATTTTATTTACAATTTTATTTATAACTAAATTAAAGAATTCAGAAAATATCAATATTAGAGCTATCTCTAAAGCATCTCTAAATTGAGCTGTAATTGGTCTGTGTCTATCAGTCAATCAATCAATAAAGCACAAAGGCACCTTGAGCTGAGTTTGTCAGTGACCAGACATCAAAGCTGCTAAATCTGTCTAGATCTGTCTGAATGTCATGTTTGTTGACAGTGTCATCAGAAAGAAAATTATTGCAGCTCTTCCATTAAAATTGCAAGTTAAGCATTTATGCGAGTTTAAGCATTTAACAACTTCATGGATGTTTACATTTTTTTTACAGTAGATATAAGAGATCACAGTCCAGAGGGATATCGCCCAAACTGTAAGTAGACAATTCAGATGATTTTATTGAAATGTATTTTAATATTAGAGCTACACAGTTTTTTTTTCAAACACAATCACAATTCTCCCACGATTCTGAAAAGACAAAAAAATATTTATATATATAACGGTTAGTTTCAATCCTTGATTCTGATTGGTCAATAGCTGTGCTTTATTCACGATAAAACACGGCTATGACCGCTTCACTTAATGGTTCTATGTATCACTGCAACTCCCCTAGCAACCACTCTTAGCAACTTAAACACATGTGCGATCTCATTGATATTGTCCATTGAAGCTATAGTGGAGTATTGTGAGAGATCAAGAAAGCGAGTGTAAAGTTACCTGCATTCACAGTAGACATTGCATTTTCCTTCAGGTCAGTCCTATATTCATGATAAAATATTCCGTTTGAATGTCCGCTGCGATATCTTGTCCTTTTAACAGTTAACGTTAAGGGGTTTTCCCGTGTCATTTGTCAGTTGCGTCTTCCTTCTCCGTGAAAACAAGTCTGAGTCTTTTCAATATAAAAGTCTTCTCTACCGATTGACTCATTCATAAGACAGTCTTTGCCGCAATCTATTGGCGAAATAATGTATGTAACTTCTGTTGCTGTTTATGGTCAGGGACTATTTATCCAGCGGAAGGAATGCTTTTAGCGATTTTACTTCATGAAAGTTGCATAGATAAATATTTTTAGGCTTTAATATTTGTATTGTGTGGCAACCGTTTTATAAAAGCAATAAGGTACGAGAGGCTGTGCTGTATCGTGAATAAGTAACGGCTGAAGGGCGTTGTTAGGCACGACGCGAAGTCGTGCCTAACACGAAAATGGAAATTTTTTAAAAACGCATAACAATGTAAAAAATACAATAATTAATTGAAGCATAATTTTTTTCTTCTCTATTTTGATTTACTCTATTTTGATCGCTACCGTATACATCATTGTTTATATACAAACTATAAACTTATACCAGTGCTTCTATGATAATATGAACACAGAATAATATTCTTTGATAATATTTGTAACCAGTGGCGTAACTTTGCTTTGAAAAGTGGTGGGGACACCGCACAACTCGTTTTGCTATTTGTTTATTTAATAACCGAATTTACTTGGGGACTGAGTTCAGAGTTGGAAACACACTTAATTTTCACTTTGATGTAGGCCTACACACATGCATGTATCACATTCACGAATATGTCTATAAGCATCCGAATAAGCAAAACGTAACATTCACAACACATCTAGGTTAGCCTAATAAATATATCAAAATAAGATCAGTGAACTTGGGGACTGTTCGTTTTTTTTTTATTTAAGGGGCTACTGGAGGAGTTTTGAGATCTGTAAAAAGACTTGACCCCCCCCTTCGCCTGTTCGCCAGTAGGCTAATACATTTTTGACACTCCAAAATGATTGTGAAAAAAGGCGACCCTCCCTGATAATTTATTGATTACGTTTGCGCTTGGCAAAGATGTTCAGATAGCCATTGTTTGATAGTTTTTACAACCATGACAAATGACTAAACTCCTGCTTTCTCATCTTAGTAGTAGGGCTGTAACGATAGACCAAACCTACAATTCGGTTCGTATCAGGATTTTTGATTTTAGATTTAAAAAAAAAAAAACATGTTTTCGGTGCTGAAGCAGTGGTGACACCTGACGCGTTCATGTAACATGGCACTGCCAATAAAATATCTAAAAGCTGCCACAAAGAATCAGCAAAAGTAATGATTATGAATGTCAAATAAAGGAGACATTTTAATTGTTTATTAGTAAACAAGTGTTTTCTGTGTCAGTGTGTCGGCTGCAAAGATGAAGTTGACGATGCTGACTCGCGATCTTCACAGTAGGCTAGTGAACGCGCCAGAGAGAAATGCACATTTCATGGATTAAATAAGCAGAGAGCAGTCTGTTTTCTTTCGTTTTGAATTGTTCTGTTTACAAGTAGGCCTAGACATTTCAAGCTTTCTATATATTTCTCAGGTCTGTGAGAGGCAAGTACATTATACGCTGAGTTTCGATTCATTTATGAGACGAGAGTCCAGTTCACGCGCCGGCGCCTCCATGATATTTTATTTAACCTTTATTTAACCAGGAGAGTCCCATTGAGATTAAGAACCTGTCTCTGTCAAGACAGGCAGCAGTACAAACACATAGGTACAGACAAATAACGCAGAAGCCTAACATTTCATGTAATCATTTAAAATAATGTTTACAGTCTAAGAGCATTTAGCCTACATATTAAGGCATCTGCCTTTAAATCTATCATTTTGGATTTAAAAGCATTTAGCGAGATTAACTCAATGAGTTTCAAGTCCTTTTGCCAGTGGCGCCTCCAGAAATTTTTCATAGGGGTGGCCAAATGGGGCCACTTAAAATCTTGGGGTGGCACACCAAAACTATAAACCATAATTTCAGATTTTTATTCTACTGTTGTAGTAAACCGGCCTGTAGAAAACTATCAGAAAGACTTAAGGAAAATCCTACTGATATACTTTGGTTTGTTGTGTTATATTTATTGTTACTAATGATATTAGTAGGGCCCTACTAATATATATTATATTATATTATATTATATATAATGATATATATTATATAGATATGATATATATAAGGGCCCTCGCCCCGTGGCAAATTTCCAGATACTTACATAATTGTGATGAATTTAATCCTTTTTAAGTTATTTTGCAGTGTAAGATTACAGTTAACACCTTTAAATATTACATAAATGTATTATGAATTTTTAATAAACTTAATGAGTGTATAAATTAGCAGCAAAAAGTAATGTAGGGAGGCCAACCAGTTGGAGTGGAAAAGGGAAATGACGTGCTGTACAAAAAAGTTGATGCAAAATCCAAATGGTCTTTTATTGGAAGGTGCTAAAATATTTACAGTGCAGGAGAAAACAAAAATAAATAAGAACTGTACAAAAAGAAAAGAAAACTGCAACAATGTGCTAATTTTGGCTAAACCAAATGGCCCAATGTTCACAACACTGCTCAGTATTTGACATCTCTGAGTTCCCAATCAGAACTGACATCCTTTCATCCAGCAAGCCTATTTATAGGCTGAAGCCCCACCTATAGGGCATACCAACCACAGGTACAAACTAAAACGTTTGAAACAATCAATTTAATTAATATAAACACCCAACACAACTCTTAAACCTCCAAAACAGCTCAAACAACAACCATTAACAGAGAAAGAGTTTAACAACAAATTATATGGCAAACACAACTGTTTCTAACTCCCCCCTCCTCTGACATCACACCAAAATGGTATCTTCCACAGGAAGTGATGTGGCTGTTGCTATAAAAAAACAGTTTAACCTGGATTGTGGGTTTGGTTGTACAGAGTGTGAACCGGGAAGTCTAACTGCAATAAGGTTTGTGAAAAATATGTGGAAAAATAAAGGTAATTATTATATAAATTATTCTGTGTTCTGGCATTCTGTTCTTTTAGAAAAATAATGACAAACCTTAAGAAAAATTATAAAGAGTTGAAAACTATAACAAAACACAGCAGTAACAACTTTAGACTGAACAAAACAAAAAGTCCATAACACTTTCCTGATATGTACACAGTTGTTAATATTGCCGGCAATGCACAGTATCAGTGAAATGGGTGTATGTTTGTAAGTCCAAGTTTATAGAGTCACCAGGTTAACCTGTGACAAGTAATTCTTGAAAAAATCTGCACAGTGATTTTATAAAATGTAAATATGTTAATAAAAACAAATTACTATTAGTTATCTTATAAAATTCAATCAGGCAATCATACATTTCACAATTTTATATTTATATATTAATGTCAAGAATTCCGAAGTGCATATATACCCTACACTACAAAGAAATAATATACAATTAAATTATGCTTTATATGCTATTATAACAATATATATTGGCTTTTAATAATATTCCAGTGCGCAAACCCATGATAACATGAAAAACAGAGCGCACACAGCGCATGCGCATCGCGGGATTCGCGGGTGCAGAAATGATGGGTAACACTTTACAATAATAGTAGGCCAACATTACGTTATTTTTGTTTTATTTTGCACACAAAAAGTATTCTCGCCGCTTTATAAACTTAAGATTGAGCCACTGTAGTCACTTGGACTATATTAACGATCTCTTTAATAACTTTTCTGGGCCAGCAAGTTTCAGTTCCTTAAGCCTATGGAGGAGTGAGACAGCTGTCATATTTAATCAAAAAATATCTTAATTTGTGTTCCGAAGATGAACGAAGGTCTTACGGGGTTGGAACAACATGAGGGTGAGTCATTACTGACTTAATATTCATTTTTGGGTGAACTAACCCTTTAAGTATTTTGTTGATTATCAATAAGTGTAACACAATAAAACATGTTGGAAACAGGTTTATCACATACTGTCTTTTCACTGTATTATTTTAAAGATTGGAAATACAATGAATGAATTATAAAACTAAACATTTATTATTATACGCTGCTTGAATCTCAATTTAATAGAACATCCAGTTCGCTGTCTTTCTTTCTTTTGGCCATCGGTGGAGAAGTCGTAGCACGGTTACTCATGGTTCTTACAGGGCTTTCAACCGAGGAGGTCCTTCAGAAAATATCGGAAGCAGGCATAGAAGTAACCGACGTCGAGATGAAAGGAGATGAAATGGACTTTCAGGCAAATGATTCTTACTCAGATGATAATCGTTTATATGTCACAATCAGACATTGAGTTTAAAATGAAATGTTGGAAAATGTGAAAATTAAAAGGATTTAATAAATTCTGATTTTAATTCAGTGTGTGTGTAATGTATATATATATATATATATATATATATATATATATATATATATATATATATATATATATATATATATATATATCATTATAGTCAACAATTGTACCCAGTCAAAGCCAATTTTGTACCATTTTTGAAGGGTCCATTTTTGTACTGTTAAATAAAGATACAAAATTGTCACCACAGGTACAAGACTGGTCTCTTAAGGTACAAATCACAAGGGTGATTCAATACACAATATTGTACCCTTGAGGGTACAGCCCCAGTGACAAGCCATTGTACCCCTAAAGGTACAATTATGTACTTTATTTTCTGAGAGTGTACATAAAAAAATAATAATCAAAAAGGGGTAAATAGTGTCAAATGAATCTAAATTAATTCTAATTTTAAATTCTAGATACATTTTCTAATTTTAATATTATAGAAACAAATAAACGACTTAATTTTCATTTTTGGGTGAACTAACCCTTTAATTTGAGTGTCAAGTTGTAATCATAACGAAAAAAAGGAAGATTTTATCAGCTGGTTCAGTGGCCAATTGTTTGGAGTTGGAAAATATATAACTTGCGCTGCATATTTAGTAATTTTGCCTCAGGTAGGCTACAGGATTAACGTTATACATTCGCCTTAACAAGTTTGTTCATTAACGTTACCCCGGCAACCGCTTGCGTGTCATGCTGAATTACAATAATATGCTCTCGACAATTGACATTAAATTAATGCCATATGTGATAATTAACAAGACAACGGGTAAATGGAATGGTGCTAATCAAACAACTAGGTTAAACAGGCAACGAAGGAAGACCCCAGCTAACAGATTTTTGTTACATGTTCTTATATAAATCTGTTAGCTAGGACAGTTAAAACACAATGAAACAGCCAAAACAGAACATAACTGACTATAACTGTAACACTTTCATTATTTCTGTGTTACAAACAGGGGCGTAATTTACGGGTGGGACATGTCCCCACCACTTTTTGCCAAGCTCGATATTGTCCCCACCACTTTTTAAAAGTAATTGAAAAATAGATTGCGGAAGGTAGCCTATATATTAAAGGAAACGCACAATCTACAAATCGGCATCCTTCATAATCGAATTCATTAATTCAACAAATTTTTTCCTGCAGTCAGAAGCTTTTCAACGTCCTCTCAATGATGAATATCTGTTGTGATTGCGAATAACAGTTTCCTGCGTGTAACTACCGCTGCATTAACATGTGATGTGAATGTACGTCGAGTTTTACAGTATTGGGACTGAGGAGCCAGAACTGCAGCTGATAGAATGTGCGCTGTAGCACAATACTACCATATTTTAGTTTCTTATTGTGTTTCCACAACAATGTTAGTGAGTAAATCTACTGAAATTGCCACCATAACAGTGGAGTGTGATGTGTAAGACGTAGAGCTATTTATAAATTACTATTAGTATTATTTGAAGTTAACATAATAAAATACGTAGCCTAGACCTACACCAAAAAAAACTAGTTGAGGATAAATTCTTTAAAATTGGGCAATGCCAGCGTTAACGTGACATTTGCAGTCAAAACTTGAAATATAAATTCTCAGAAAATGCGTTTAATACTGAAACGTCCGTTTATATATCCATACTCCCTTAATAAAGGAGTCCAGACATTAGAAAAATATAAGTCTACACATGCGTTTTATATTCAATATGAGGGAAATACACGAGACATGACACAAAAAATCTTTAACTTTTAGGTGGCAAAATATTTTTTAGTAATTCCATGAATTACACTATGCAAAACAAAAGTAGCCTAATACTAACCGGATGAAGAATGGTCGGCCTCCATAGAACATAAAATATTATTTTTATTTTATTTTTCGTGTTCGCATTTATGAGGAAAAAAATGTTACGGACGTGACAGTTCTCCGTTATGGACATGACCGCTCTGAAAGCGACTTTAAAACTTTCACAGAGACTTCAAACAGAAAGCACAAAGCCTTTCTTTAAAGTGAATTTCGTTTTTTATTAATTGTATCTTAATTTTAATCAATGTTTCATCTACAAAGTATGCCAGAAACAAACATAATCAAGTGATGTAACCTTAACCATCATGAAGTAGAAATATTCATTAATCTCATAAATTAACATAAATGGTTATTTGTTATTAAAAGATTACTTTTTACCAATGATAGTTTGTCACAGAACAGACATTCTGAACTATGATATTATTATTTTTTTTACATTGTGAAGTACATTATTTAAGACACACACAGACATGTATTTGGAAGTTAATATTCAAAATGATTGATCTTTAGCAGAAAAAAGTATTGATGGTTAAAATCTGTTAAATCATGTTACCTCTGTTGGTCAGTTATGACATTTGTTAAACTTTTTTTATGATAAAGAATTATATATCATATCTTTGATTATGGTTTCCTTCAGAACAAAGTATGTGTTTTAATAAACACTGTTACAAAGACTAAAAACTTACATAAAAATATAAATTGTGAAACCACCCAACTAAACGAAACACTGATCACCATAATGGTGACCAAATATTGTCAGTAAACAATCTAACATCTAAAAATTTGTCCATTCTCAAAAATAACGTCTGCAGATGAATAACAGAAATAAGGTCAAACTGGTTTGTAATAAGAGATATTTCATGTCTTTCCAGTTGATTTAATCTAAAGCTGTGTCTGGAAGTCAGTCGTAGTTCTTTTGTTTCTCTTTTCTTCAGTGATTCTCCTTGTTATCATCAGGTGTCTTCAATAATCAAACAATCATCACTCAATTAATTACTTAATTATCTAATGAACTTT